>NC_049214.1:30258788-30283788 GCF_013347855.1 Anguilla anguilla
AAGGCACATTGAACTGCAAAATAAGGTGTTACACAAATAAACGTCATTACTATTACGATGATGATGATAATAATAATAATACTTATTATTATTATTATTGTTATTATCATTATTATTATAATTAGTAGTAGTACTGGATGTGCTGTGTTGGGCGCTCTTCAGGAGCTCACCGGAGTCGGAGTTCTCGGGGCTGACGGAGCTGAGCAGGTCCTTCTCCTTCTCGTAGTCGCCCTTGCAGAGCAGCTGGCCCTCCTTCAGCACGAACTCGTCGCCCTTCCTCAGCTGCCGCTCGCACACGCAGCAGCAGAAGCAGCCCAGGTGGTACACGCACCCCAGCGCCCGCATCACCAGCTCCGTCGCCGCGATCGTCTCCATGCAGCCGCTGCACTTGGTGGCGAACAGCCTGGTGGGGGTGGGGGGGGAGGGGGAGAGAGGGAGACAACGTAAGTGAGGGGAGAAAAAGAGCATTTGAAGGTGGTCAGACTCTATTAATTTCTGAAGAAATGTGAAGTACACAGGGGTTGTATGGGGTTGCCCGTCTCGCTTTGCAGGGTGGTTACGTACAAGACGTGGGGCAGTAGTGTAGTAAAGTGGTTAGGGAACTGGGCTTGTAACCTCTGAGTCATAACCTCAAGGGATGGAACCTGAAGCAGTTGAAGTTCAGTAGTTGGCTAAATAGTATGGGAATTAAACTCAAATTGCTCCAGTAGATATACAGAATTCTTAATTCCATATAAGAATGTTGAAAAAATGTAAAGAGTATCTTCTGTAAGTGCTGACGTCTAGCTAGCAAGATAATGGAAAAAGTACATTTCTGAGTAATCCGTTTTAAAAAGAAAAAAAGGTACATTTCCTGGGTTACAGCACAAGCTTTCCAGAGTATTTAAGCCTTGAGGTGGTGCAACTGGGCCACTGAACTACTGTCAGAACTGGAATTGTTTTTCCTAATCACCCAAAGGACACTCCAGCCACTCCACTTCTGATAAAGTACAGTTCTCCAGTCCTCATGTTGCACTACCACCTTTGCAATTGGCCGTCTGTGTCTGTGCGTGACGGAACTCTGGGAAGGCCCAAGTCCTGCTACACCGGCCTGTCAAATGATAAACAGTCACTCCGGTTCATTCGGCAAGTGATTATGCTGTATACTACAGTCACTGTGATTGGCTATTTGAGTCTGGGTGTGACAGCGCTGTGGGCGGGACAGAGTCCGCCCCCCTCGAGCCTCCCGATCAAAGCGCATTCTGATAGTGGAGCACTTTTCAGGACTGAGGCTGTGGGCTGGTCCCGCAGACAGCCACCGATCCACAGCCTTTTAACAACCGGTCATCTGTAAAACCCCATGGTGCTCCACTAAAGATGGATTGTGAGCAACCAGCGTGCCGGGAAGACCAGAGCGCCGTCATGGTTCTTTCCGAGACACCGTTGGGTGATTTGAAACACTCGATTTGCATCGCAACCAGAGAGCGTTCTGGGTGAGCGAAGGCGCACCTAACCACCGTCAACACTTCAACTTTCCATTCCACCCCACAAATCACACTTTTCTTTTTTGTTTTTGTAGTAAATAGAGTTGAAACAGATCCTTGTATACTGACACAATAATCCTCATATAACACAGTGTAGAATACGAATTTAGCAAGAGCCTCAAGAAGTTGCGGAATGTTCGATCATCTTTTATGTCAGTTTTTTAAAATTAATTTAAAGAATGTCAGTTATCTTTGTAAATGTGAAGATTACTACCTGGTTTTACCAAGATTTTGCCCCAAAAGGGCAATTAAAACTTCATGAAAACCTTTCAAGGCTGCCTGGCTCATTCCGCAATGCAAGTTGTGTGTCATAATGCAAGAGAATGAAATGGAAAGCATGAAGCAGAATACATGAATTCATGAAAGTTTTAAGGCAATATATTGCTCCCAAATGTATGTAATGTTTTTGCCAACTGAACTGATAACTTCAGGAAAGGGGGAAACTAATCAGAAACAGATGAAGAAAGTGTTATGGACCCTAAACTGTCTTTCTTTGAAATAATGGTATGAGGTTTTATAAGTTTGGCTAGGGACAGGTTTCCCTCTCACATGCAGGGATGGGGAAGCTGCCTACAAGCTTCTCTGTCTGAACTCTGGAGGGAAAGGTTGTAAAAAAAATTAGCTACATTTTCACAGGCGTCCTGCTGGGTGAGCTAACATGAGTTAGCGCTTCCTGCTTTTCCCTTCCAGGCTTCTACGATGCTTTAGTCTGTTTTCCCCATGCCTTAATAGCCCACACTTTTTGGTACTTCTCATCCCCATGCCCTCACTGGGCTAGTCAGGGATAAGAGGCACAGTCATGGTCAAGGGCAGGGTCATCTCAGCTAGGCTGGCATCAAAATGTGGAAGTTGGCAGAGATCATTCATTCTTTTTTTTTTTCTTTTCTGTGCACAGAACGGCATTTGCTTATAGGAAAAAAAAGAGGTCTGTCTGGTCGTCCACCAAATCTGCAAACACACACGTCATCCCACCCCATAAGATTCTGGACCTGGATCTACTAGTTCCCTGTTTGCACTGGTCTGCGGTAGCCAACAGCTCCCAGCTGGCCGTCTATCTGTTGATAACATCTATTTCCCAACACGATCCAGGCGAGGACAGCCAGCGCGTTCCCGCACTTCCGCTGTATCAGAGCCACGCGACAGTGATGAATAGCATAAATATATGAGTTCAGATGGGGCAAAACACCCAATGAGGCTTTGCTTTTGTCATGGTAATTCTATCGTGGCAGTTCGATTGAAAACTGATAACAAGCATGGACGATATTCATCCGAATACAACAGCTGCATGCGTCACAGAAAAGGGGTTCATGGCACGTTTTTGTTGTTTCTTTTCAACTAAGCAGGGAGAAATCAGTGTTTCCCTCGCCCGGTCGTTTTCCAGCTGCAGACGGTGCAAACATCGCATTCAAAGGTGTGTTTGACTAAATGTTCTGCTCGATCTCACTGATCTGAAAACCTAGCCGAGACCAAACCGAAACTAATCTGATTGGTAGCAGAAATACCACCTTTCCGCTCTGAATCTCTCCGTCTTGGGCAACAATTACGAGTGAACAGGGATGTAAATATTCTATAGCTCCTGAATGACATCGTAAGAGGCTACAATCACTGCCGTTAATAGGCTAATAAGTACAATTTAAATCGACCACGAAAGCAAAAGAGAACATCAATAAATTAAAATGTCTATATTCACGATCGGCTGTGCAAAGAGCCATCTACGCGTTGGCTATCTGTTCAATTAAAATTAATAAAATGATTTGTATGTGGCAGTATTCGGACAAAACCCTTAAGTGGCTTAAAATGGAATTTGTGTAAAAGTGAAAATGCCAGTATTTCTCCAAGTCACTGAGCCTGAAGTACATTGACACTGCCAACTGTAATTTCACTGTCCACGAGAAGGTGTCATTAATCAGGAAGTATAATAACAGATCATTTCTTCTTCATCTATATTTCACAAGCAACACTAACCTGGATTAAAAAGTGTCTTTTTTTTAAACATGATTTAATATTCAAAGTTCTTTTCATTAAGCAATTATTTTAAAAATTATGTTACACTTTGAGCAATAAATATTATTATTATCATTACGAGAAAAAAAAAATCTCTTCTGAAGTTTGTGAAAATATCTACTTCAATGCATTATCTGAGCACAGCATTCAGGTCACCCCTACACTAATATCAGAACCAGACTGTTTCCCTTCAGTTATAATCTAGTCCAGGGGTCCCCAAACAGGGCTCCATGAAGAAGTCCTCGGGGGGTCAGAATGGAAAATGTAAAAAGTACTTCCCGCTTTAAAATTATTTCGTTCATATTTCCATATTTCTGTAATGGCTATTTGATATGTTCTAAACCCTGTTTGGTTTTTTACATTCTTGCTAATATTGTGATAATTTGAATGATAAACGGTTTACATTGTTTATAACTGTATATATCATATTGTAAAAGACAGCAAACATATATGCAGATTGATAATACCATGGCATCATGATGTCGATGTCATCTGCCTAAATTGTATCAGACATGTTTCAACATATTAAATATATGAATACACTGTAAATTGATTACACTGTCATTTCAACCCTTTTGGGAAAATGAATTTTTGTTTACCATTTCAGCTAAATAGTTAATGGTAGTAGTCTATGTGAAAAAAGAGGTTCTGATTAGTACTTCCTTTCTAACTTCCCCTCCCCTGTGGTGATTCTAGAGTTAGGTATGTAAGACGACCATTAACATACAACACCATTTTAGTGATGGGCGCAATATGCCAAAATGTTCGAAACTTTCAGCCTCACCGTAAGTAAAAATGCTGAGTGCAGGTCATTCCTGAATCTAGTGCACTACATAGCTAGAGCAGTGGACAATGATCTCTAAAACTGGGCCAGGACCAGCACCTTTGCACTGTAATACACTGCTGAAGGAAGCTGATGCTGTAGAGGTGAATACTGAAGTACATTACCACAGCGAGCACAAAGATAACTTCTCCAATTCATTGGCATCGTGTATGAATCTGACAGAAAACACATGATTTTACAGTGGCATTGTTCTTTCTGTAATAATAGACATTTAGTCACATCCAAGATGATGACAATGATGAGGATAAATTCCATGACTTAATTCTCAGAAAATCTTCTATTGTATGCATTGAACAGGTCCAACATTGCTTCTGCAAACATGTCCTCCTCGCCTTTTTAAAGCATCGGACAGTTGCATTCTGGGAAAGACAGAGCCAGGATGCAGACATCGCCAGGACAATTAATCTGTCATTACTGGCTCACTCATCCAGATCACCAAGTGAAATGTTTATCTAGTGACAGACACGCCAGGGACAGGAGAAGACAGGAAGAGGAAGTGGCCATTTACTGCAGCTTAGAGCTGCCTCAGTTCCCACAAACACCTGAACGGCTCCGTCCAGCTTAAACCTCCTCCATCTTCGCTCACGTGAAAACGCTCTTTTTAATGAAGAACAACACCCTTTCAAACTCAGTTTTATTTATTTTTGTCCCTTAAAGCTGCTAATCTTCGTAAGCCTTTACTTCTCTTTTCCCTTCTCTGCCACCTTGCATTTTTCCATAGCTGCGATACCCGTTTGTTCCTTGAAGAGACTTCCTGTCTGTCATTGTGTACCCCTCCCCCCACCTACCACCACCCAAAAAAGTCTAATCCAGACTTTCCACTCAATGGAGGACCCCTCCCAAAACCTCCCCATGCCCCACCCTCCCACTGTCGCCGGTGTACCACAGGTCAGGCCGTGTGCGATGCCCCCGCTATGGGTGCTGCTCATGCCCTCTACAGAGAAAGTGGCAGCTCTGCGAAGCTTTGGATGTGCTGAGAGACTCTGCTGGCAGCAGAGGAACAAGCAGGAATTTCACACGGGGAACTGGCCTTGTGATTTAACCCCACCTTGTGTCTTTGAAGGACAGTCACTCCATCTCCCACAGATAATTACAATAAAACAAGAGAGGGAGGATGATGTGTGCGTGTGTGTGTGTGCGTGTGTGAGTGTGTGTGTGTGTGTGTGTGTGTGTGTGTGTGTGTGTGCATGTGTGTCTGTGTACACGAGCGAATACATGTGTTTGGGGAGGGGAGGGAAAGGACAAGCACCCCAGAATGGCACAGTCCCCAGAACTGGACTGATGGAGAACCTAATCCCACTTTAAAACCTCTTCAGCTCCAGCCCAGTAAGAATTCCCTTTTAGGTTCCACAGTATGGGGAGTGTTTACACTCACCTCCTGCACTTTACAGAAGCACCACATACAGGGCTGGGATTCAGCAATTCAGGCCTGAGAGGAGATTTAATTGCACTAACAATTTTCACTAATTAATTACTAGCCACTGTAAAACAGAACTTGGCTCAGATGAAACCTGGCAGCTCAGTCAAAACTACAATAAAAGGTATCAAAGCAGGCAAAATGCTGTAAGTTTGAAATGTTGTTTGCTTGAAAACATGAACCAGTCCTCTCACTGACAAAAAATAAAAAATAAAAAAGAAGCAAACTCCCATAAATCTTAAAAGTATAAGGGAAGGAGGCACAGACTGGTAGGGGATGTGTTTGAAAATTGTGGCATTAGCAAGAAAAAGTAAGTGAAGTATCTACTATGACCCATCTACTATGAGAGCAGCAGACTCTATACTAATGATTTACAGTACAGTAGCAGCAGCAGCACCTGGAAAAGCAGGTCGACTGTAATTACAAACACGCATCGGGGGTCAGAGCTGGGGTTCTCAGCTACCCCAACCCCCCCCCCCCCCCCCATGGTGCACTTCCTGTGACTCGCGCAGGAGACTAACAGGCTTCGGTGGATGGCCTGAACGTGCGTCTCTGGCGCAGGAGAAACAGGGGCTGCATCTGGAACTCCTTATGATCATCCACTGTCTGTTATTTTCTTCTCCTGCACACTGTAAAGGCACATCCTGCAGGTGATTGAAACGGGCGACAGGAGACTTTCATCTCCCTCCTGCTCTGAACCTTCCCATCATGCTTTGGATGGGCAGGTGGGCGGGGTGAACGAGCGAGAGGTAGCGGGTCGCTATGGTGACAGCGCTCCGCCTGACCCCCAGCGCCTCTGTGTCAGACCAGTACTCAGACTGTGGGTACTGACTCAGGAAACTAATTCCAATTTAAATTAAATGGATTTGACCCCACCCTGGTCAGGACTCACTGCTTGCTAGTGTAGTAAGAGGTGGGTCTTGTGGGGAAAATAAATAAATAAAACCTGTCAATTACAAGGACAGTCACACCAGTCAAATTTAACACTGCATTATGTGCACTGCACTCATTCATGCCCGTTAATGCTCTGCCTGTGTGTGTTTTCATCAAGGATCCACATGCCTATAGCCTCCATTACCTGTGTTTAGGGATTATGCTTGTCTCCTCACACACCTGTGTGCAGGGGTTTGTGGGTAAGGCCCCGTGTATGGGCCCAGGGGTACTCAGCACTAGGACCTTGATACTGACCACACCCTCCCTGTGTCTGTACTGACTCAACAAATATACACACACAATAAACAGTGAAGGAACATATACTATCATTGGCTTTAATCCATTCAATTAAATCATCCTAAAATTCCCTGTGGGAAAAATAAAGCTATTCAATTCAATGTGATTATTATAGTTACATTTATTAAAATGATCCATTCTTATCTTCCATTTATACTCTGTCTCCTTAACAACTGGGGCATGGGTCCAGCTCAGTCAATGATCTGGATTCCAACTGATGGGAAACTAAATACATTTACATATTATATTCTTACTGTTGCCACTACTACAATTGAAATGTTTGCAAAATGTATAATGTTCATGCTTTTTTCTCTCTCCAGAACTACTTTCACATAATGCTTTGGCAAATGCATTTCACCCAAACAGAGCACATTGAATAGAAGTGAACTGAGAGAGGCCGGACTGATTGATCATTACTGATGGATTGTTACTATTAGCAGGTTTGTTCCTGTGTCTGTGCACCATGTGAGTCACATGCCTGTCCTGCCTCGACGCGGACCCCCGTAGTTTAAAAAGGAGAAGCGGGGGCAACGCACAGTAGCCGCAGTTAGCCCACAAGCCCAGGAGAAAAAGTGGGCTCGCTCGCCCGCTCCCCGATCTCAGCAAAAACATTTGATGCCCAGATGTCTCTCTGAGGCAGTGAGTGGCTGCATTTCTTGCAATTATCATTTTCAGCCATTTTCAACTTAAAAGAAAAATACTTCTTTGATGCTGTAGCAGACTCCCAGCACTACTGTTACAGGCTGTAGATAAAGGAAAAGGGAGGTATTTCCCCCCCCAACCATTACCCCACATACATGCATGAGCTGAACATGTGTGCTTCCATTTCAAAGCGTGATCATTAAATCTTCAAATAGCCCCTTCTTCCGTGTGACATCACGGGACCGGGGTTATCTATGCGCGCAACCGCGGTGTTTTGCATCGTTTACAGTAGAACACCAGAGAAAGCCAGGGCAAACATTCAATCTCAGCGCCACTTTGATTTTGCGACAAAAAATGATAATATTGTAATAAACGACGTGAAGGAAAGGACTCGTTGCTTAATAATGCACGAGGCGAAACGGTTTTATTACGGCTTGGGTTGTAATTGTTGCTACTAATGAAGTCTAATAAGATTCGCCCTCGCTACGGTCCCCGGAGCAAAGTGAACTCGCCCCTTAAAGCCGCTAATCGTCGCCGGGTTCTCGCCGAATTTGCATAGTAATGGTCTCTATATTGAGACTCTTTGTTTTTTAATTAAGCTCCCAGCAGGTAGAAGTGTAACACATTACTGGAAAATTCGCACGTTGCTAACGTCCCGGAGGAAAGCGCTCGATCATAACAATCTTGGCGCACAATCTTCGTTTTATCCATATGTGGAAGAGAGCGGCATTAAATAACCCTCACACGACGATCTGAACTGAGGGTGACCATGGGCACATGTATGTTGCCCATGGTCAATTTTATGAATTAAATGTGAGGCTGTCATAATTACTAGGGTGACAATGCGTCATAAATTCAAACAGCTGGATATTGCGCCGAAGCAATTCAGACTAAGAGCCTTGTTCACGAAAACAATGGCAGGCACGAAACACTTTTCTTATAGCATGCATTCCATAGGCTACCACTGTTGCCACAGTGACACAATTGTTCACAGTACTGCTGTCACGAGAGGACAGCGTTTTCTGGCATTCTAATGTCACTGGCTTGTCTGCGTGCCGAACGTCACCAGAAGCGACTGCTGCAGCTACGCATGCATAGTCATGCGCTCACACCAATACATTTTTTAATTTGCTAATTGTTATCCCCGTGTCCGGACTAACGCATAAGGCTCATATATATCTTTACCATTCTCCAACATCAATCAACTTCGCTAAACAGTACTGAATCAATTTCGGTTCCCAGTAACCCTCTGGCTACCTGCCCAGCCCCGAACTGCATGCCATCGCTGGCTACTGTTTGTTGGCCAACTGTGATGTGCCTAATTTTGTGCCAGGGCTGGCTGATGATGACTGTCTCCAACCATAAAACCGTCTGTCTACTTTGGCCCAATGCATGCTTGTTTAAGGGGTTGCAATGCCGAGCTGGTGCACCTTGCTTGGGCGCTCAGAGCCCCAGCTCCTGCCCTGGATGTGGAAATCCTGTCAGAGTATGCAGCACTACAGAGGCCTGAGCCCCTCCTGCCTAGCAAACACCCACCCCCCCAAGCCCCTGAAAGAGGAGTGGACTCACAGTGTTAGGAAACTGTCAAATGTGTTTGTTTCTGCCACCAAAGGACAGGCCCACTTTTCTCATTTGCTGAGTGACAGAGACAGAGAACACAAACAACCAATAAGGTGTAGTGAAACTACAAGTACATGCGCTCTGCAAAAATCTAACCTGCAAACACAAGGTTTCAGAAAAAAAAAATCTTTTGTCACCATAAAAGAAGAGAAAAATCTCTGCCTCCTTTGTTCAAACAACTCTTTCATTTCTGTATAACTACACATCATATACACTAACAACAGCCTGAGGGGGGAAAGGCTGGTGAAATATATGAGCTGTGAGATCTGGACTGGCTCTAGCTGAAGAAGGCCCCCCGGTCCGCTGCTGAGGCCAGACCGAATGGAAGGGGTCTGCCATAGGCGCAGACGTGCTCCTCGAGCGTCGCGGAGCACGGGTCGGACTGGGAGCGGACTGGGACCGGAATGGGGTCGGTCTTGGAGCGGACTGGGACCGGACTGGGACCGGACTGGGAGCAGACTGGGAGCAGACTGGGACCGGATTGGGGACGGCTGTAAATCAGACGCACCGTTAACGAGGTTCCTCCTGCGGTTCTCCCGCCAGCTCTCCGCCAGATCGGAATGCGGGGGTGACTAAGGGGAGACCACCGCGACGCCCATCAAATGCTAACGCGCCCAATTAGCGCTAATCAGCCCCTGCTCCGAAAATAAATCATGAAATAAACACAGCCTACAAACACACAAAAATATATATATGTAAAGACAGACCGTTCACCTGGAAAGTAACTATCAGCTTCATGCTTTCTCCACACAGTAAGAGCCATATGAAATGAGGTCTTGGGGAGGGGTTTAACCACAAAGGTCCAAATACACACCAGGCAGGTTCGAGAGACGGTGCGTTCTGACAGCTACACAAGCTATAATACCAGTATGATACTTCAGCACACATGGCAATACTCTCCCCAAGAGATGAGAGAGGGGGGTGGGGGGGTGGGGGGGTTGGGCATGAAGAAGCCACACTCCAGGGTGCCCCAGGGGGTGCCACCTCATTGGCCATAGAGCAAGAAGCATCAGAGTGCATGTTTGCTTGGGAGTTACATAAAAAATGCTCATTAGGGGCAGGGTTCTTTCACAATGTCAAAAAGATTGATGGGCATCTGAAGCTAATAAAGGCTTTCTAACAAAAAAGCAGCGCCATGTTCTTATTGACATTGTTTGCCATATCATTAGTCGGGCGGGGGGGGGGGGGGGGTTGTGTGGGGGGGGTTACAGTCAGTAGGGAACACTGGCCTCGTCATTACTCACTGGGTAAGGTTCCTAGTCTAAGGCCACTCTGTTCTGGAGCAGTCTCATAACAGTATAAAAATACATAATGGACAGGCCATTCAGTACATCTACGCACACCATGTAACTACAGACTAGAGAGTACCCAGCACTCCATCAAGCCTTGAACACCCACAGGGTCTCTGCCACTGCTATGAGACCTGGCAAGCTGTTCCACATATTGACTCTCAGTAAAGAAATATTTCCTGATATTCAATTAAATTTTCATCTATGCGCCATTGTTTTACTGACCGAACTCATTCTGAGAAACCTACTGTAGTTCACTTTGTCAACCCCTTTCATTAATTTAAAATCCTCAATCTAATCCCCCTTAATCTCCTTTTACTGAGTTTGAAGATATTAAATAACTAAAGTCTTTACTCATACGTCTTTCCTTTCCTCGACCAAGATTCAATTTAGCCGTCCTTCTTTAAACTTCTTCTAGCCTCAGACACTGTTCATAGAGCATCAGAAAAAGGAAGTTACTTAAAATGAGACTGGATTCTGCAACTTGATTGGTTCTAACAAGATTAGCCTGTGTTGGGGTATGTACTGATGAACCAATAGAGAATTGTATATTATCAGTCGTAGCTTCCAATTGGAGCCCCACCTACACAAGAGCATGATTCATCAGAAATAAATGAGCGCTGGTTTATTAGAAAAGCACCAGGCTGGAAACTGGGCAGATTTACCACACATCAGAGTGGCAAACTGGACAGGTTCTGGGCAGGCTTACAGCACTGTAGGGTTACAAGCTGGACAAGTGAGGCTAGCTTGTACAATAGTACAGAAGGGCAGTGAATGAGTCCGTAACACTTCAGTAGGCCAGTAAGTTCAACTCACCTTAAACTACGCAGAAAAGCTAAAAACATATTACCTCACAACAGCAAGAAAAGACTGAACTATCGCTAGAAACATGCACCTGATTGTTATTACGGCCTTTATATGGTAGTTAAAGTACCCTGTGCCTTCGTCTTTCTCATAAAAGCACAGTAAAGCTAACGGTTGTACTGGATTAAAGTTTGGGACGTGAGCCCGTGGGGAAACTTGATTTAAATCCTCCAAAATGCCCCCCCCTCCCCACCCCCTCCCCACTGTGCCCGTCTGCCTTTCCAAATCTCAGCAGGCCTCAGTTTAACTCCAGCCGCTGTGTCTGAGGACCGCGGCCTGAGGAAGGGCATGTTTCTGTGTGTGTGTGTAAATGAGCTGCAGGGTCCCTCCTCACTACTGTAACTGTACACCGCGTGTATGAGCCACCCCTCCACCTGCCCTGCAGGAGACCTGACATCTGTACAACATGAGAACCAGAGAGAGAGAGAGAGAGAGAGAGAGAGAGAGAGAGAGAGACAGAGACAGAGAGAGAGAGAGAGAGACAGAGAGAGAGAGAGAGAGAGAGAGAGACAGAGACAGAGAGAGAGAGAGCTGCCAGTACTGCAGGCTGGAGGAGGATGCCTCCCTCTCGGCCCCCAGACTGTAAATTCCTCGGCACGGTTTTTATGCTTTTTAATAACTCTGCCCTGGCTCTTGCCCCCATCCCTTCCAAGTCAATTTAAAGTGAGGTGTACCAGGCTCCCCATATTAAGGGCTTTAGTGGGTTTGGGGAGGGGCTCTCCGGCTATTGTTCCCTCTGAAAAAGATTGGTGATGGGCCACAAGCAGACTAATGGCTATCAGATGTCAGGGGGCCGTCTGTGGTCAGCCTCCCCGTCCAGGAAAGGCCTCTTTGCTTGTTTATGCATTCATGCTTAACTCTGACTTTACATCCATAAAGTGTACGGAACGCCCAGTTCGTAGTCCTCCACCCGTTCAGGAGCCGAGTCGCGCGAGCAGGCTGCCGCTTCCTTTCACTCCGCCACCCGCCGGCTGAGCTGCGCAGTCGCTGCAGCAGAGGGGCTGCATTCCCAGGAAGCCTGCGCAGGCAGCCCGCGTGACACTCCACCGGATGAGCCAGCCGGCAGCCATCTTAGAGGGAGCTTCCACAGTGTGACGAGGCCTGAGCATCCCTCCTCGGGGGCACCACCGGTGATTCTGGGCCCCATGAGAAGATCTCAAATTGGGCCCCACCGCTATAGAAAATCCGATGTTCTAATAGTTTTGAGGGCCCCTGACAGTCAGGGCCCTTGGCATCTTCCTAGCTGTCTTTTTGCGATGCCCCTGTGACTCCTGATGATCACATGACTGGGCCCAGGAGCCCAGAATGGTGAATTTACACCGGTCACAGAATCTCCAACACACATCTGTCTGTCCTCTGGCAAAATGTCAGGCTGAATTAAACAGTTAATGGCCTGTATTCAATAAAAATATATGATAACCTGAACTTTACATTAATCAAAACAAGCCTTATACTTTTTCTTCATTGAGCCAGCTAGTCTTAGTGATTGCAGAACTCACCACAGCCTGGCTGGGATCTACATTTTCCTTTTCTTTGACCAACAATTAAAGGCAAGAATTAAAAAGTGTAACACACCCGTTTACTTGTAAGACAGAGTTTAGGACGAATCTTGATTTGACATAGGCCTGTGTTTGTGAAGAAAAACATAATAATTCTTGCTTTTTAATGAACCCCTGCCCATGTCTACCCGAGTGACAGCCAAGCTATTTCCACAGTGCGAGAGAACAAAAGCCTGGACCGTGGAAGTGTGGTTTCCTATTTCTGGCACACAAACACAAAATCAAAGCACTTATGAGCAGAATGGATTGAGTTGCAAACTAATGGCAATTATTCTATCCAACTTTGACCGGCTGAATCTCGCAGCCTAAATTCTAGAATGAAACTTTCCTGAGAACGCCAGTACACGACCAGTGCCACTGATGTAAAGCAAGCCATGAAAAGAGAGAGAGAATATAAATAAAGAGAGTGAGGACACAAAAGACAGAAATCAGCACTAGGGTCAGGTGATTAAGGAGGAGTAGGATTATTGCAAACAGGGATGGGGGGGTCTCTAATTGCTTTTGACCTGCCGATGGCCCAGTGCGGAAACTTAAGAAGAAAAACTAACAGCAATAAGGTGTGTTTGGAGGCGGGGTCCCCACCCCCCCCCCCCCCCCCGCACGTGCAAAAAAAAGAGGCGGGATCAGGTGGGAGAGCCTCTCCACAGCCTCTCCACACCCAGCTGTTCACTAATGAAAAATACCACGGCTTTGTGCAATGCCCCCCCCCGCACATAAACACACAAATACTCTCACCCCCCAACTCCTAAATCCCCTCCATCTTGAGGAGTTTACTCTCACTGAAAAGGCTCCAGGATTAATAGGATAAGTGTGTGTGTGTGTGTGTGTGTGTGTGTGTGTTAGTTAGAGGGGGTCTTCAGAATTCCCTGCCCCGACCCACCCGACCCCAACTCCAAAGCTTGTTCTTGGCGTGTTTAGCATATTGCAGTGAAAAGGGGGCTGTTTGTCTGAAGTTTTAATTAGCGGGTATAATCCGGAGATTACTGCGAAAAGGTGTGTGGGCCGGGGGGGGGGGGGGTGTGTGTGAAGGGGCGTGTTTATTCAGCGTCGAGGCTTAAACAAGCCCAAAGCCATGATCAGCAGGCCACTGTCCAGCAGAGAGGCCAACTTCTGTTTGTGTTCCTTCATTTCATTATCTCTCTCCCTCTCTCTCCCTCTCTCTTAGCCTCTTAGCCCTGTTCTTATTACCCAGGTCCCCTCTGGTCTTCATCGGCCTGATTAGTGTAACACTATGTCTGTTAACACAGCTGGCATGGTAAAGCTCAAAAAGGCACACACACAGACACACACACACACACACACACACACTCAGTCATGAACATGCATGCACACACAAGCGCTCACGCACATGCACGCACACACAAACACACACACATACACACATTTACGGGTTGGCACCAGCTTGGCTCTGGAGGCCAGGCTATGTGGGGGTAAATATGATGTAAATCCAGGGCTTGGATGTAAACGTCAGTGTGGCATTAAAAAGAGTGGGGCATTAAAGTGGCATGGTGTTAACAGGGCAGGCCATGGAAGAGGGTGGGTTAGGGCATTAATGGTTCAGCACTCAGTATTATTTAATTCTGAAATATGTTTACTTATAAATCATGAGGTGAGGTCACTGCCAGTCTGAGCCATTACCTTTGAGAGTTCTGCCTCCGCTTCTTTCTTTCACTTACAAGCGGCAGGGGAAATCTCAAAATCATCCTTCACTGGGGTCTGTGTCCCACCTGGCTCTCATACTGAAATACACCTTTTCTGATCCATCTTAATTCAAAATGAAACATACTGTCACTCCCACAGTCCTGACCCTACCTGAACAACAGACATTTCCCAGACAAAACTTAACCTTAGAAAAGCAGCTAAATAAAAAAAAGTGATGTAATCAGAGATTGCTTGGTGGCAACAGCTTGTTTCCATGGCAGTGGTGCAGTAGAGCGAGATGTGATGAGTGACTTGGGGGGGGGGGGAGAGGTTCTCCAGTCATCATGATGAGTGGACTGGAGCTCCAGTAGCAGGGTTGTGGTAATGTGGGGGGGGGGGATTCAGATATTTCCTTTCATGCTGTCTTCCACTCACAAGGCTACAATTCACCGAGGGTCCCCACAGACACAAGCAACTCTCATTCACACACACCTCGCCTAATACAGGGCTATTCCACCCTGCGCTAACACTGCATCACTGCTACCTCCACATGACATCACTTCCATTCAATTCAATCTTTACTGCCCCCATAGAAAAATTAATTATGCAGCTGGTGTTTCTCGAGCCATGCGTTTAAACCATACATCGAGACTCAAACCCGACAAAAAACACGCAACTGAGTTCACAATTAAAAATGGATCTGTACGCAGTTATTAAGAGGAGTCCATCCAAATGAGCAATCTTAGCAGAATTGTTCTGTGTGGAATGAATGAGTTCTCTGTTCCATCGTGCTGAACCCTGGGTAATCCGAACCTGAAGGGGGACGCTAAAGTTCTTCATGCAAAGGGTGCTGCGTGCGCTCCGGAATGGTCTGGGCTTCGTGCGCAACCTGTTTGGCCAAAAACGCACACGAGTTGGGTCTGTTGGACCCCAATTATTTGTCACCACTGCCCTGTCCATGGGGACTGAACCAAAGTCCTGACCCACTGTTAAAAATCCCACAGTACTTCATACGACATCAGGGGTGTGAAACTGGTGCCCGGGTCAAATTCACCTCAGAAGACTGCCTCTACATCTAGCCAGCTTAAGTATATTAGAAATGTGCATTTAAAAAACTGCAACTTTCATATGCACTTGAAAATTCTAATCCCTCAAATCAGTACCTTAAACATATCGCACCCTAAGAAAATACAACGGATATGGATGTTTTTCAAAGGAGGTGTAGAAAGAGACGATTCTCCTCAGAGTATCTGCTAAAGGAATGAAGTGTCTTTCTTAGCCTCATAATGGCAGTTTGACTTTGAGTGGCTCAAACATATATTATATAAATTCTATATAATATTTGATACATTTTTTTTTTCAATTGAAATGATGTGGCAGTGGCCTTCAGAAGAAACCAAGCACAGAGTAGCAGGTGTTATGCAAATTGAAAACCTTTTTTGTGTGTGTGTTTGACAAAGTCACACAAGCAAAACAAATATGGCTTTCAGTATGAAGGAGCTGGGGGGGTTGGATATCACCATAGAAACCAGCAGAGGGACAGGGTGGGGGGTCAACCCTGGGGAGGTGGGGGCTGTGCTGGAATGCATGGGACAGACAGAGGGGAGCTCGAGAGACGACACCCCAAAAACTCCGCTGTCTGAGGGAACAAAACCCAGCCACCTGACCCCTTAGTCCCACTCGCCGTACCCCAAAAAACCAGTCCTATCAATGAGACGGGGACCCCGTTTCCCCTCAGCAGGAAGCACGTGTGCAACCCCAAGGGCTCCCTTCTTTTACAGAGTCACCCCTCCTCCCCCACTTACAGTCACTGAATAGGGCTCTCTCACAGGGGGTGGAGCTGGTCCGTACGTCTGCCATGCTGTGGATCAGCTCATTCAGGAGAAGGGTCATTATTACGCCGATACGAGGGGGCTATTCGCACTTCAGTCCAGGCCAGGCCTCTGTCTTATTGGACCGTTTTCAAACCTTCTCATGATTAAGGTCCAATCAGAAACACAGAGCTTTGCTCCGCTGCTCCAGCGAAACCCCCGTGGCACCTGCCTGTTAGCAGCTGTGCCCTTTTCTTGCCGCGGGTCCGGTTCTATTCACCTGTCTCTGGCGCTTCATCTGAAGACCCGTTCGTCAACTGATATTATTCTCTGTATGCGACCAAAAGCAGCAGCAACAAGAAAACAATGACTGACACCTCTTATTCCATCTCCCTCTCTCCCTCTGTAGAGCCACTAACCAAAAACTACAATATATCAGAATGTACTGAAAATATATCTTTTGTTACCGCCATATATTCAAATGTATTGTGTATAATTTTACATGCCGGTGTATCTCCATTGTGTAAGGGTGCAGCTGGTAGTTTAAATGGCACTGCGGTGGGTCCGCTGGCTGAAACCGGCAGTGGCAGAGCCCCATTTGTACAGTGCAAGTGCGCTCCCGGGTCCCCAGACCATCGACAAAAGCGCGGCCATAAATCTACGCTCTCTCTGCACAGCGCGCAAACGCTCGCAGCGTCACACGCGCACTTCTGCGCTCTCCTGCTCCATAATGAGGTGAGCGCTCCTCCTGAAAAGGGCTCCTGTCGTCAGTCCATTCAGCGAAAAATAGAGTAAAAAAAAAAAAAACACAAAACAAAAAGGATGTCTCCATTCATCAGTCAGTTTTACGGGCCTTTAAAGTGCGAGCCCTGCTCATTGTCCACTCTGGACCCTGTCCTCATCTCTCTCCCCCTCAGCAGCTGTTTGGATAATGCACACGCAGCTTTTATTCAGCAGGGTGACGAATGGGAGCGAGAGGAGAGCTCGCTTTCAGCCTTAGAGACACACAAGCGCACACATGCACACACACACACATACACACACACACACATACACACACACATACACACACACACACACACATACACACACACACATGCACACACACACACACATACACACACAGACACACACACACACACACACACACACACACACGCACACGCACACAGAAACACAAACACACACAGACACACACATACGTACACAAACCCAAGGACAAACAAATGAACATCTGCACATACAACAATGCACACGCACATTGAGACACACAGAAATACAAACACAAACGCAATAAAAACAAACTCACACTCACACACACACACACGCGCACGCACCTACACACACATACACACACATGGAATACTGCTGGAGGCAGGTTATGATATGATATATTTGTGGTTATGCTTATGTGCTAAAGTTTAAAGGAGCATTTGCCTGGTCTCTTCCAGGGTCAAAAGAGGTCAGCATGACTTTTACATATTCCTGATAGTTCTCTCACATTTACTCTGTGTGCTAATTAGCTTACATTTGTGACCCCTTATGGAAAAAACATGTGTTCAAAAAACACGTGAACACCCAACATGTGAAGAGCACACATGGGAACGATAAAAAATACTCCCACTTTAAATGAGCGGTAAAAGGTAACCTGTGCTATTTCAAGTCACATGTTTTGTTTTCACATGTGAAAATACTAGTTCACATTTGAAAAAGTCAGTCACGTGAAAATGTGTAATGTGATTTCACACCACGTTTTGTTTCCGCATGTGCAAATTTTAATTCACATGTGAACAAAGCCAATTACACATAAAAATGCCCAGTTCACACGTGACATTCGTTTTTCGTTAAATTCACATGTGAAAAGGCAAATTTCATGTGAATTTTGCATAAGGGACAGCAGTGGGGACAGTACAGTAGCAAACACAGAGAGGGTCAGTGTTGCACACACAGGGTCAGGGTTCAAATCTGCTCTGGTTATGGGCTTGAGCCTGGTTACTTAGTCTACAGTACGATGCTGCAGTAAATCTCACTCTGTCTGAAACAGACAATGTGAAGCTGTGCGAATCACTGAGGAAATAACCATCAGCTTCACTGTTTGAATATGGTTGTAAATGTGTATGTGCGCGCGTGTATGTGTGTGATTGATATATGCGTGTGTGGGTGGAAGCGTGAGGGTTTGTGTGCAGGTGTGTGTGTGTGCACGTGAGTGGGGGCAGATAATTGACCCCCCATGGAAGTGAAGTGTCAAGGGGGGGGTGGGGGTGTGTTGAGGCGCACACGTCCTGAAGTGACCCACCCTCCCCTGGGGGGTCTCCAACTGTGGCCTAATGCCAAGGCCGGAGGAGAAACCCCCCCTCCTCTCCGCATGACTAGCAGGTGCTTGTCATGGTGGTGTCTGCTTCCTGGACTGGTGTCACTGGCCTCATGTCCGCTTTCAAATTCTGCCCATAGCCCTAGGCTGTCCTTTAGCATGAACACCCCCCCCCCCCCACCCCAAACACACACACACAGACACATACACACACAGACACACGCAGGCAGACACACACACACACACAAACACACACACGCAGACACACACACACACACACACACACAGACACACGCAGACACACACACACACACACACAAACACACACACGCAGACACACACACACACACACACACAGATACACGCAGACACACACACACGCAGACACACAGACACACGCACACACACAGACACACACACACAGCCCTGTCATCACCTCCGCTCAGCGTGGAGAAAGCCCATTACTTCAGCTCAATTAACTGTGAGTGAGCTCATGAGTGATGTCCCGCCCCCGTCCCTGTCTGTCACACACGCTCCTCTCTCCTCCTCTCTGGCGAGTGTGGAACAGAACGCGCGAACACAAGGCCTTTCTGCAACATAACAGTCACTGGAGCTACGCAGTCAAGGCCATTCTACAGAAACCAAAACAGCCAAATCACAAACTTACCCCAATACATCCGTCACTCAGGGCAACAGCGTTT
The DNA here is from genome assembly GCF_013347855.1 of Anguilla anguilla. Classification (NCBI taxonomy): domain Eukaryota; kingdom Metazoa; phylum Chordata; class Actinopteri; order Anguilliformes; family Anguillidae; genus Anguilla; species Anguilla anguilla. Next base: position 30,278,245 of record NC_049214.1, read on the forward strand.
TGGCCATTCTAACGACACCAATTTAATGTTCAAGACGAAGTGAAAGACAAGCGCCACAAACTTCAAAGCTGGCCTTCGTCACACCAGGAGATTAGCAGCAGCTTTTGACTGACGGTGTAATTATCATTCTGTTCTCATTCTATAAGTCCGTTCCTCCCATTCTCAAGGCTAAACTGTTAAAAATGGGTAACTCTGATCTTTTGTGAAATAAATTCCACATTGGTAAAAGTGCAGTTTGATTTTTTCCTCTTTTTATTTTTTCTCTTTCAATAACTGGAACGTTTTAGGGCTGTAGCCACCCCCCAGACCCCCCCCCCCCCCCCCCCCCCCCCCCAATAGTTTTGAAACTATATTTAAATATTTATATTTAGATTCTATAGTTCTATACACCATAAAGAAAATACTGCAAGATTTAATGGACCATATTCCAAACGTTACGTGGCACAGCCCGTGTTTCTTAACACCCGCAGTTCGGTTGGGGCCCTGGTCGGCTTCGTACGTTTGGAACAATAGCCGCTTTCCACAAGCAGCTGCAGTTGGGGAGGCGGCACGCGTGTGCAATTGAATTCGCGCGGCCCACACAACCGCAGGAAGAAAGCGAAAAGAGTGTAAAACACTTTCTTTGATACTCGAAAATACATACCGTGACCTGCCAGGTCAGAAATGTGTTCACTTGTTTGTTTGTTTTTTTGTGTGTTTTTGTGGGTAGGGGGCTTGGGTTTCTTCCTGAAAAGCTAGCGACTATTTCAACCTGCACGTTTAAACTGCATAAGCATAGCAGTTGGAGAAATAACAAAAACAAACGTTTAGGAAATAAATTTCACCGTCCTAAATGAGATTTTTTTAACCACTTTGCTCTGGAATGCAGATACCTTTTTCATGTCTCTGAAAACTGAACATTCCTTTAAAAGTATTTTATTTCCGAAAGCCCCTTGTAATAGCCTAGCCTAGCCTACGGTGTATTTCAATTACATTGGATTATCTGCCACCTTTACCCGGTGGTCCTTTGCACTGTCAGTCTGTACTCGGTAATGATGTTACCAATAAAGTAATTCATCCTGCCTGGAAAGAGGACGCCGCAGCAGCGCAAACGATAAAAGCAGCCGCACACGGCGCCTGGCTCAACGACTTTAGTGGTAAGTGGCTATGACAGTGCAATAATGGAGCATGCAAACGCTGGACCGTAAATTGGTTAGTTAAGGCGTGATGGACGAGGCGAAGACTAACCTTGTTTCCGAAAGTGCCTCTTGATTTCTGATAATGAATTTGATTTCATTATACCTTCCCCTTATCTAATTAAGACCGTGAGAAATCTGACCCGCAGTGGGCTATACGATCAGGTCTTTGGAAAATATCATCATTATTTTTTCTACAGACATAAAGATGACGCCTTTGCTTTCTTTTAGAAAACCAATCATTTTCATGGAAAGTGCGCGCGTGTCGATAGAGAAACCTTATTTTTAACGCATTTAAAATATTAGGCCTACAGCAAATCGGACTGGCTTATAATAAATGAAATATGATTTGTGATTTGTTAATGAAAACAGAAGTATTTTGGTCTAAACTACCAATTTCTCTCAGGATGACTACCTCTTGGTATTCCTCTCCCCAGCCTACCCAACAGCAGAAAGAAGAAACGTCCCGTAAATGGAGAAATGCGTTTCAGGACTACAAGTCCAATGCTAAAACGGCATCTTCAGTGCGAGACGGTTATGTACAGGTAAAATCACACTTATGGCTAATAAATACAAATGAAATGTAGCAATGCAAGTGAACCATAACAGACGGTGGCACATTTACCTTTCCCTGAAACGTACATCCATTCATTTAATGACAGGGAATGCAGTTTAGTGTATCAGTTATGGGGCTTGCCATGGAAAATAAAGGTATAACTAGCTGTGTAAAAGCATAGCGTATATATATAAAGTATTGCCACTGTGGAAAAGAGCATCTGCTAAAAATCAACATATTAATGTACATTTGGCAGATACTCTCCTGGGCGACTTTCACATTAGTTGGGTAGGCCTACATTGTAACAAGGTTTAAGGGACTTAAGTATAGAGTCAGAAGTTGTCAATAGGAAAATACAAATCCAAAGTGCTATTATATAACACAATAGCATCATATACACCACACACAGTTACCATAGTACCATTATGAATACTAATAATAATACATTAAATTTATAATATTTTCTATTTCTATTCTAATTTTACTAAACACATTTTCCATTAATATGAAACTGCAAAAATGAACACAATTTAAATAACATTCTGAAATATGACTGCAACTGTTAACTTTTTTGCTCATTTGTCCCCCATCAACTCAGTCCCACCTTTACTATAATATGCTTTAACAACACCACCACAAAGGAGAAGAACAAATAATAATAATAATAATAATAATAATACAAATAATACAGTCTTATGTGTGTCTTCTAACTAAGAGTGTGTCTTCTAAATGAGTGCCATGTAATATCAATGAATAAAAGACCATCTCCACTTCAGGTTTAGCAGAAGCATGCTGGTTATCAAACAGGGTGCATTTCAGGCATCTGGTCGTGCGCCAGAAGCACTGACTTCAGACTGGAGCCCAGAGCCAACATGCCCCCTCAGAGCCTGCGCCGCCACAGTAGCAGAGCTAAAAAAAGGCTGCACTCTTTACAGATGTCTCTGTGTAAGTGCCTGTGCGTGCAGTCGCATTGGAAACACATGGCACAGGCGAGCCAAGTCTGCGCACAAAAAGATTTCATGGGGAGGCATGAGTAACATTCACGTGAGCTTTTCTGAAGAATTCCTCGTGTGAGGCAAAGCACACTGTGTATGTATTTTTGTGTATCTGTACATGTGTGTGCATTCTGTCAATAAGCAGGTGATTCTTTCACGAAACACTCTGACAGGCTTTGGGGCATTTTTACTGGTTAATCTGTGGCCCCCCCAAGTCTATCAGAAGTCACCCAGACCCCACATTGTCCAATGCCTCTTAAAGTCAGTCTCTTGCTAATTAGGAGACTATTTTTGACCAATGAATTAATGTGTTTATTATTATTATTATTATTATTATTCACTTTTTACACTATTTCATGGGTGAGGATGCCAGGAGACAGACAGGAAGTGAGGAATGCAGAGGAAGATGAGAATGAGGAAGGAGAATGTGGAAACGGGCGCAGTGTGTGGGCATTAAACCGAGGGCCAGCCAGGCCAGAGGACTGCGGCAGCAGTGAGAGGCTAATTAGATGCTCAGATTGTTTCCTCGGTTGATTGATGGAGGAGAGGCGGGGAGAAGGGCCCCTGGCTGGGTCCTGTCACCAGCTAATCGGCCTTGCGTGCGGCCGGTGGCTCTCCAAGGGTACCCGCGTACCCGGTGCTCCGGGCGCTATGATCCGCCTCGCCTCTCGCCCCCCCCCTCCCCCCCCACAGCCCAGAGTCTCAGCTCCACCTCCACAGACACCCCCCATTTCTCTTACAATCTTCACTTAAGGAGGAATAAAAAAACAACAACAAACAGCCAGCAGCAACAGCAGCCCTACAAAGTCCGCAGACCTGATAAGAGCCAGAGGCGCGTGTCAACCTCGCGTTAATCGACCAAGTACGTCAGAACTGTGCAATAAAAAAAAACAACAACACAAGGAAAACGCTGCTGTGAACGCGTGGCAGTTTACAAACGGACCAAGAGACAGCCTCCTCCAATAATGACAGCTTAGGCTTAGGCTCTCTCTCTCTCTCTCTCTCGCTCACTCCCTCCATCTCTCGTCTTCTCTCTCAGTTCTGAGGTATTTATTTCTGGCCTGGTTTGATTAGCTCTGGGCTGCTCTAGCATTAGTGCCCCTGCTCTCCCCACCTGATCTCCTGCTTCTCGGCTGAGTCTACGCCCGTCTGTGTAGCAGCCCTGTGTGGCCCACAGGGTCAAAAGGTACCCAGGGTGATGCTAACAGACACAACCTAAACCCAGGCAAAGCACTTAGCTGGATTTACGGCACTTATAAACTAGCCTCCTGATGATCTCTGGTGTGACATTCACTTAATGTGGCCCTCAGAGACCTTTCCCAGAATTTCTTTGACTTTCTTCGAGACAAAAACGGATATTTATTCTTGTTAGAACAGAACCTCAAATGAAAATGAGTAATTGCAATAGAAACGTGCATGAGTGTTTCTCTCAGAGAGATTTACTCAATGGAGTATATAGGCTAGATAAAATGAGCATATGCAGTAAAATAGAGTTCAATATTAATATTATTATCAATATCAAAATGAATTGAACTCCAACAGAGATTGTTTGAGTCAAAGAGAAATAAAATTTACTCAGATAAAACACTCTATTAGAGTTGATTCTGGGATCCTGGAGCCAAGAAGCAGTTACGCACTAACCACTGTGGGGCTGTGATTGGGCTACGTACACTCATGTTAAATTATGACGGCAGGTTAGCCACTGACATTAGATTTGTGAAAAAACCCTAGGTGTCATTCAGTAAGATGCATTTGTAACTGGCAGTCAGTTTCCTTTTTTAACCATTAAAAAAATGTCCTAGCATAATCCAAAAGCACTCCTTGTTTTTCTAACAGCCCTCAGTGGACTATAAACGACTGTGTTAATAACTGCGCTCAAAACCACAGACACCAGACCACACTTCAGCTTTACGCAATGAACACAAACTTCGCTGGTGCAAGCACCGTGAAACTCCCATGATATTTGCACACCGAGAGCTCATAAAAAGGAGGAAACACTAGTCGCTTTGGGGTGTGTACGCTGTCACATTAACCACCCGCTACCAACTTCAAAAATATGCATGTGCACGCGAAGAGTCGGATATGCGTTTAGACCAAGTTGCCTCAATGATTTATTTAAATATTCCATACCAAATGTTAATGCGCGTGATGCGGCAATGTGTGAGAAACACACCACCTTCTGAGGTATTAATCGCTAAATATTTTGGGGCTAAAACGGAAAGTAGAATTAATAACGTTGTTTGCGTATTTGTTTGCGATAAATTCCCAAAGAGTCATTTAATAGAATATGTATTTCAAAATGCGCTGAGTGAGAATATTATCACCCCAAAGTGAGCAGGAATTAACAAACAGGCAAGTTATTGTGAGCCGCAATGTGACATTTTTTTTATACGTACGGAACGTAATTTAAATAGCCTACTGCAAAGCTTATTTGTGATAGTATGTGTTCTATTATCACACACAAGCATGCACATACGTCTGTGAATATGCAACCTCATGTGAAGACATGTTTTGTCGTTAAAACAAGAATACGAATGTTTTACATTTAACCTGTCTCTTAATAGCTGGGGCTATAGCCTAAATCAGCAAGAAAAACGATTCTGCGAGAGATTCTATTTGAACGGTATTCTGATGGAAATATAAATAGTAAATCTTATAAAATATAAATCTTATAAATCTGTAATTTTATAAAATTCGACATTTTGCATAGTACGAGCTGAAAATATGTTACGTGGTCCATTTCTTTAAGCTCAAGTAAATCGGAAAAACTAGGCTACTGCCCAGTTGTATCCATCTAAAAAAGTCTGAAGTAATATCC
>NC_049214.1:30588788-30673788 GCF_013347855.1 Anguilla anguilla
ACCAAAAAAAAAAAAAAAAAACTGAAATGTTGTAGTTGCTGTTATTCCTCTACCACGTTAATACAGTTTGCTAATTAAAGGCACATTTTATAAATGTTCTTGTCAAAAAATAATAATGTTCCCATTAGTTGCACGTGGGTTACGTTACCTCAGACTTTCTGTTGAAAATATGTGCATTACTGCTATTATTAGTCAGCTGAGGTTGGCTCTTGTGTCACGGTAGTGCGGGGTTAGGACCCAAACGCAGAGTGAAGGGGAAAACACAAAACTCCAAACGGTAAATGGAAACAAGAACTTTACTTAGAAAACAGGAACTAAAGCAGGGAACAAAAGGCCTCACAGGGCAACTCTCAAAAAACAAAGAAAAATCCAAGAATCCAAAAGCACGTAAAAACGGAACGTGGGCAGAAACACACAGGGAGCTACTCTCAGGAGGAAGCACGCAGGGCAGAAACATAACCAGAAGCACACACAAACACACAAGGATCCAGCCACTGAGTCAGGGAGAAGGGAACCTAAATAGACACGACACTGACGAGACACAGGAGGGCACAATGAACAATCAGGCCATGGAGAGGGAAGGGAAAACGAGACAACCCAAAAACAATAGAATAATTGAAAACAATAATACAATTAAAACTGCTTGGTGAATTTTTTAAAAATTTGGCTCACTGATAGAGGATAGTCCAGGGTATCACCTGTGGGACAAGAAAGGATTCATTAAAAATATGTTTATTTTCTGAATGATAAAATAAGAATTATCAATTAAATCGCCAAAGTCATTGATAGGTCAGTCTACAGTGAGCTGATGGAATCAACCAGCAAGTTAAAACAAGCTCTATATCAGGTTTTAGGATGAGGTAATTGAATTAAATAAGAGGCAATCAATTGTATTAATTAATTGAAATCATTCATTCTTTATTGAATGCAGGCTCACTACTTCTAAATTTGATAAAATAGAAGACATTATACAAAACACTGAACAATTAATTTTGAAATACCAGAAAAGAGAGAGATAGAAAAAAACTCTTCTTCTCCAAGGCTCCGAAACCAGCCGCAACACAACTACGATGGTGGCCATCTTAAATATCTTACCCACCATGGCTTGAGGATGTTTTCCCTGATTGGGTGTTGCCAAGTTAAGGTGTAGGAAGGAAAGGAAGGGAGGTCAGACTCATTTATGACAAGGACTGGCCTACCTAAAAGCAGACCGTGTACATATTGATCAAAGTGAACCTGTGTTGTTGGAAGCAGGCCAAGCACTATGCTATTATTATCAAAAGATTCCTGAATTAACTCACTTTCTAACAAGATCAAACATGAATATTTAAGGAGGTAATTCAGTTCAGTTCTTGAATACCTATAAAAAGCATGGAAGTTTATCTGCTGCTACAACAGGATGATATTTGTAGACAGATAATTGTCAAAGCCACCCAGTTGTAACCTCCACCTTCAGTCAAAATATTTTCCATATAATGAAACAAAATCATACCACGTGGTTTTCCGCTTGAAACTGGAACTGGTTCTAAAAATGTAAATTTCAACTATCAACATTAAGATTTTCGCTCAGTCACTTAAATGTCAAACTACAGTGAAGGCAAATGTTACTTATGTAGCCATGCAGGGTTTTTGACCGCTGATATGGTGTCCTGTGTCTTCTGGTTTGTCTCTTCTGAGACAAACTCTGCAGGAGGTGAGACCCATAGATCATCTGCGTAGATTTGTTTATCTGAGGATTTTAGATTGCCCCAATCACATTTGCTTTGATGCTTCTGGAGGGGAGGGCAGGCCACATTTTTAGAAATAATATAATATTATATCAAATTCACTGTTTCCCACTCTAAGGCCATAATCTAAGCACTACATATCTGACACACCTCACCAAATTTGAGGTAAGTACATTAACCTCTCTAGCACCACCAACAGGCCAAAGTAGGACTTGGCCACTTGGGGGTACTATACAAGAAAAAAGCTATAAATGGCAATTACTCTGGAATTAAACAGAATATTTCATCCAAAATTGTGGACCATTGCAGTAAAGGAGGTGCCAAACAATGCAGCTTTGGTGTCAGCCATTTTGTTTTTTGGTCATTTTAGATTTAGTTATAAACACATTAATCCTCTCCTCCTTGATTTGTGTCCCAATCTAGCTGTCCTCTTTTGCATTAGCTCTTTGCACTATTGCCTTTCAGAGTCTTAAAAAGATAATTGGCAGGTCGAAAAGTATGGTCGCAATTATCTAATGAATTTGGTGGCAAAGTCACCATAATGGATGAGTTGCCCTATCTCTGTAACACTTTGGTCTATTGGTACCAAACCTGGCACACATAATTGAAGTGAGGCCTTGGGGGTACAGACTAGGTTGCATTAAATTTTACCACGTGTGGGTGCTATTCCAGATTAAACATTTTCCTGACGATTATTCTTTAACAGAGCCCAGAGAGCGAAAGTGTGTTGAAGGTGCCAGTATACCCAGTGAGCTGAATCAGGTGTTTTAACCGTCATAGTGCTTGGCCCATTCATTACTGCTTGCAGCTATATTTTTATATGTATTAATTACAACTGTTTTACTGTATTTTATTCTATTCTTTTAAAATTACAATGTACTATTTTATTTTAAAATTATTTATTATTTACTATTTTTATTATTGTTGTTTTAATTGTTTTGTAATCTCTGCACCTTTATAAATGAGGGCTTGTTCCCTCAATGTGTCTTCTGAGAATTAAATAAAGGGTGATGATGTTTGGTTGTAATTATTTTTACAAGGAAAATAAAGCACTGCCTGGGAGTGAAACTGGAGGAATATTGGAATCACATGCGACTCAAAAGAAAGGAGCATCCCAGCAACACTGGACCAACTGACGATACGAAGTGAGTACTCTGCAGTTTTTGTTTGCTTGGTGGGTGGTCATATTCATGCTACCAGCAATCAGGGTTCTTCACTTCACAGGATACTAGACTCATTTGGTAACTATGAACCAAACGTTTTCCATGTAATTCTTACAATACAATGTAATAATAAGTAAAACAAGTAAAACAAAGTAGATGCCTTCTTAAAATATGCATATTACTTATTCTGTCACTATATGCTGGCACTGTACAGGTGCAGACCTGGATCTAGTTGCAATTTTCACATCTTAAACAGGCTTTTTTCTAATCAACCACGGGCCAAAATATATCTGTGGTAGGTTGCATTTGGGCCCCAGGCCTTAAAATGAATGTCTACCTGAAAGTGGGCCATTTTCCCATTGATCCCTTCGGATTCCGTTTGGGTTCAGAATAAATCATTTGAGAAAGATGAGCAAGACTGAAAATGAAAATTTATTTTCTCTTAGAAATTGTTAGATGGTAAGAGGTGTTGGCTGTGCTGCCCTACTTGACTTACGGAAAGTTTTTAACACTGACACCCGGGGCTGATTCTTGGCAAAGGCAATATATACAATCGCCTGGGGCACCATCCGTCTGGGCGGGCCACCCAATGAGGAGGGAAAGAAGAAGAAAAGAAAAATGTGTTGCATCCATGTTGCCACCCCCCAAACAACCCCCGCCCCCCAAGCCCACAGTCACAGTCGCAGCCTGAGCCCCCAGTCTGCAAGGAAATGGGAGTGGCTCAGGGATCAGTCCTGGGCCTTTTGTTAGTAGCCCTCCCCTACACAATGATTTCTGCTGCGGTAGGTTAAGGCTGCTATCACACAGGATGTGTTAAAAAATGAAATACACCAGCCGAATGGACAAGTTGTCCTATTTTATGATTCAAAACATTAAAACATGTAATTTTATTGAAATTAAGGGAAGAAATAAACCCAAAAAATCTAATTATTTTGTTACTCGTACTCTTTTTACCCCACCTCCCCTTTTCAACAATCTTCGAAATGATCACCTACGTCATATTTTGTGATGTGATAGAGGGAGGAACTGAGATAATGTCGAGTTAGCTATAGCTAGCTCTTTTTCCATTAAAGATGTAGCTTATATTGTTGCAACTTGATGGGCATAAGAAAATTATTGCAACAACGCTAATGGAAAACAAGTTAAATCAACATATGATGCTAGACTCATTCGCTCACTAGAGGTTGATTAGAGTAGATCCTAAGCTAGGAGCTAAGCCAACTAGTGCCGTCCATCTGCAGCCATTGATAGAGCTAACAATGTTAGGATGCGGGCCGTATCTAATATCCTTGTACTGGGTGCGGAGGGACGCACATAGTTGGTATGAGTCCTCTCGTATAAATCTGGGCAAGATAACTAAAAAGCGAATTTCCCAAAAAGTGCTCTGGTTGTTGGCTTTTTGGAAAAATCCTCCAATCATATCTGAATCAAACCTGAATAGCTGTGCTGCAGTATCTATCAGAATCAACAATTATGTCTTCTGCAGACTCATGAGAATCAGAGTCATCTGAGTCACTGATATTGTCCTTTGATTCAGAATCAAATGTTTCAGTGCTGTCATGTGTCATATTTTCAACCAAATACTGTTTGTTTCTGTCGTCTTTTCAACCTGAAAGTATAAAAGGAGCGATCTATTTATTTGGTGTTTCCATCAGGAGTGATCCATTTGTCAAATTTGAAGCCATACTAACAACAATTACAGCTTAATTTAATTAAAAAAAACTTATAGACTAAAAAAATTGGTCTACTATATTCTGATGCTGTTATGTGGTGCTTACCCTTTAACAGCTGGGGTGCCTTTTTACTCATTATTTTCAAGGGGTTTGAAGCAATTTCTGCACTGTTTTTGTGCACCAGGCACCTCACATTTATTCACTTTAAGCACCTTGCTGTTTTTAAGGTGTACCCGGAGCTCAAATTATCCTATTATGATGAGCTTCAAGGAAAAAAGCGCCTTATGTCACTGTTATTCTTTTCTCTGCATAAAAATAGAGGCGGGCCTTGATTCTGCCATTAGCTTCCATTGTAAACAAAGATGGATGAGAAGTTGTTCATTGCAGTTTTTGCAATGTTGTACAGTTTCACAAATCTAGACTACCCTGGCAGAGTTAAGTAGTCCAAGGCATGGTGACAAGTTAGTGCCATGATCAGTGTTGATGGAAAATTATTTCTGAGTGAAATTAGGTTGCTAATAATGTTAAAGAAACCATGCAAGTGATTGACAGAAGCAGAGTGTGGTTGCCTAGTAACAACAGAAAAGACACCTTTTTCCAATGTCTTTTTCAGAGTAAGCTTCATAAAATCAAGACAGGCATGTAGTGCACCTTGTGTTTTCAAGCCTACGCACTTGTGTGATCTCAGCCTGAGAGTACTTTTAAGGCTACGCAGACTACTTCTTACTTCTAGGAGTATCGAGTGATTTTCACCCAGTGCAGCTTTATGCACACAGCCCCAGAGGCCATATGCATAACACATTTATACACAGATGTATACCTCTGATTCCAGGGGGGCTGCTCCGGATCAGACCTGGGTCCAGTGTAATGAATGCCTGAAGTGGAGGAAACTAGCAGGTGGTATTGATCCTGACAGCCTGCCTTATGTTTGGGTTTGCCACATGAATGAGGATCCCAAGTTCAGGTGATGTCCAGTCTTCCCTTATTACAGGTTTTGCCATGACGTTTTGCCTTACTAATTCGACACTGATCCAGTTAGGTGTTTTACCATATTATCGGTGGACAAAACTGCATGACATCAAATATTATTACAAAATTAAGTTCCCCTTCAACATTCATGATTTTTATGTTACTATATTAAACTATATGTTCCGGCAGGAGGTGCTGGTTACCGGAAGAACCAGAAAATTCAGAAGAGGAGCAGCCACATGAGAAGCAATATAAACAGTGAGGTTACATTTGTCTTCCATTTCCAACATTCCCCTTTACATTGCGGGCCCGAGGCGTTGCTTGGGTGCATGGAGGCCTAAAAGAAACTGGCCGCTTCACCACTCAAATACAACCATAGTAAAATTTTCTTATGTTATTTAGAGGTTAGATGTATCTACTTTAGGACTCAGTGTGGACTATATGAGGGTTAGCTTTGTCCTAATTTGTAAAACCATAGAATTGAAAGGGGGTGAACCTTCTTTTTCAAATTTAGAGTTGCACTAAAGGACAGCCAGTGGCATGTTTGGCAATGACAAGCAACATGCAGCGAGTCTTGGAGGCAGTGGAAAATTATAATTGGACTTTAAAATCTTTGAAATGGCTTCTTTTGTGCAGGGAGAAGAAGAAGCAGAAACAACAGAAGAAGAAGGGACAGCAGGTGAGTGTGCAGATTGGTTTTGTACCGAACAAATTGGCCACTGACCCTTTCCATACCCACAGAATGCTGTAGGTCAAATGTGAGAGGAGTAGTGGCAGTGCTGAAATAAACTGACTGAGGAAGAAAGGTGCTCATCCTAATCTTTATGCCTGTCTCAATTGTCAGCCTGCACCCTATGGAGGTTTGCTGTTTATTCTCAGTGAAATTAGAGCTTAACTCATTATTATGTATTGTAATAAAGTGTTGATCATGCAGTCCACGAGTCCAGTAATAACACTCTTAAGCAGTACAGCACGAGAGACAGCGCTACAAATGGTTACATGTAGGAACAATTAATTGATGATGCATTACTCATTTTATAATATTATTTGTACGTAACTGTTAGGTTAGGGTTAGGAGTGATACTGTTTACAAACAGGCTGTTAATTGATACTGTGTCAAATTTACAATCGCTGTAAAATGTGGTCTCAGCCAATCAGCATCCAGGATTGACACAACCTGTTTTATCGTTGTATTTCTTGCATACCACAGAACTCTGAAGACAGTGAATCAACACCAAAGACCTCTGCTACACCTTCGAAGCTCTATGATACGAGACAAAGGATAGGGGATGCTCAGACCAGCCTCACTTCCTCCTCCTCTCATCTCAGCTTCTCGGGTGAGTATAGCCACACAGGGAAAGTGGGTGAGTGAAAGAGAGAGGCTCCTCCAGCTGAAATACTTTCTTATTGGGTGCACCAGTAGCGTTAAAGATTCTGCGTACAGGTGGCCTGCAAGCTCAAACAGCGGAGCTTTACAAGATGGCCTCTCTCTTCTGTCCGCAGGTGATGATCCTTCTGCCCACACCGTGCTCTCCACCTACACTGTGCCAGAAAATCCATCTTCAAGGTATTTAAGAACTAATTTATCACATACTGGGATTAGATGTTAAATATTTAAATATATAATGCTGCATAAATAAATAAGCAATAATTTCTGAATGTAAACAATTAACCACATTGAAGCTTTGAAATGGCCAATGTTTATTTTCTGAATCCAGTAGTTCTACAGTCAGTGCCCTTGTACAATTTTCAGCACTCTGAATACTGAACACAAGTCAGAACCAACTTTATATAAGGGTTTGGTCAAATAAGATTCAATAATTGTATTAAATGAAAAGGTCAATTAGAATAATTAATTTAAATCGGATCCATTAATGAATGTGGGCTCACCATTTACATCATTTACAAAAAGAAGACATCAAACCAGATGTTCATTTGAAATTACCGGGAAAGAGAAATTAATAAGACAGAACTTGCCAGAGTTTTACCCTTTTCCAGTTTCAGCATAGCAGGAACAAAACGGAAACAAGCTAGGCAAAACCTTTCTTCTCCAAGGCTTCAAACCCAACTAAAGTCTTTTTCTAGTTTACCACAGGGCTTGAGGATGCATGCCCAGATTGCATGATGCTGAGCTGATGCATTGAAGGGGGGTCAGGCTCATTATGACAAGGACTGGTTTATCAAAAAAGCTGACATATTTACTTAGCCTTTAGCCTTGTTTTAATGACACCAACCATGAGTATGTTAGGAGGAAGTCAGACAGGAAGCTTTGATCAAGACGTGTGCTGCTACAGTATGCACTTGCTCAGTAGCTTCAGTGATCTGAAAGGGAAAGTGCACTCTCTTTCAATTCTGTGGTTTTAAATATTAGGACCCTACTAACCCCCATGAATCTGCTCTATACCTACATATTCTAGAAGAATACGTGAGAAGAGCCTCAGTCCCCCCCCTTCTTTCAGCTTTTCAGGTGAGTATAGCCACACAGGGAAAGTGGGTGAGTGAAAGAGAGAGGCTCCTCCAGCTGAAATACTTTCTTATTGGGTGCACCAGTAGCGTTAAAGATTCTGCGTACAGGTGGCCTGCAAGCTGAAACAGCGGAGCTTTACAAGATGGCCTCTCTCTCCTGTCCGCAGGTGATGATCCTTCTGCCGACACCGTGCTGACTGATATGGTGCCAGAAAATCCATCTTCAAGGTATTTAAGAACTCATTTATCACATACTGGGACTAGATGTTAAATATTTAAATATATAATGCTGCATAAATAAATAAGCAATAATTTCTGAATGTAAACAATTAACCACATTGAAGCTTTGAAATGGCCAATGTTTATTTTCTGAATCCAGTAGTTCTACAGTCAGTGCCCTTGTACAATGTTCAGCACTCTGAATACTGAACACAAGTCAGAACCAACTTTATATAAGGGTTTGGTCAAATAAGATTCAATAATTGTATTAAATGAAAAGGTCAATTAGAATAATTAATTTAAATCGGATCCATTAATGAATGTGGGCTCACCATTTACATCATTTACAAAAAGAAGACATCAAACCAGATGTTCATTTGAAATTACCGGGAAAGAGAGATTGATAAGACAGAACTTGCCAGAGTTTTACCCTTTTCCAGTTTCAGCATAGCAGGAACAAAACGGAAACAAGCTAGGCAAAACTCAGATGTTGTAAACACATGATGAAGGAACCAGCACCAACATGAAGAGAGGAAAACCTTTCTTCTCCAAGGCTTCAAACCCAGCTAAGGTCTTTTTCTAGTGTACCACAGGGCTTGAGGATGCATGCCCAGATTGCATGATGCTGAGCTGATGCATTGAAGGGGTGTCAGGCTCATTATGACAAGGACTGGTTTATCAAAAAAGCTGACATATTTACTTAGCCTTTAGCCTTGTTTTAATGACACCAACCATGAGTATGTTAGGAGGAAGTCAGACAGGAAGCTTTGATCAAGACGTGTGCTGCTACAGTATGCACTTGCTCAGTAGCTTCAGTGATCTGAAAGGGAAAGTGCACTCTCTTTCAATTCTGTGGTTTTAAATATTAGGACCCTACTAACCCCCATGAATCTGCTCTATACCTACATATTCTAGAAGAATACGTGAGAAGAGCCTCAGTCCCCCCCCTTCTTTCAGCTGTTCGGGTGAGTATAGCCACACAGGGAAAGTGGGTGAGTGAAAGAGAGAGGCTCCTCCAGCTGAAATACTTTCTTATTGGGTGCACCAGTAGCGTTAAAGATTCTGCGTACAGGTGGCCTGCAAGCTCAAACAGCGGAGCTTTACAAGATGGCCTCTCTCTTCTGTCCGCAGGTGATGATCCTTCTGCCGACACCGTGCTGACTGATATGGTGCCAGAAAATCCATCTTCAAGGTATTTAAGAACTCATTTATCACATACTGGGACTAGATGTTAAATATTTAAATATATAATGCTGCATAAATAAATAAGCAATAATTTCTGAATGTAAACAATTAACCACATTGAAGCTTTGAAATGGCCAATGTTTATTTTCTGAATCCAGTAGTTCTACAGTCAGTGCCCTTGTACAATTTTCAGCACTCTGAATACTGAACACAAGTCAGAACCAACTTTATATAAGGGTTTGGTCAAATAAGATTCAATAATTGTATTAAATGAAAAGGTCAATTAGAATAATTAATTTAAATCGGATCCATTAATGACTGTGGGCTCACCATTTACATCATTTACAAAAAGAAGACATCAAACCAGATGTTCATTTGAAATTACCGGGAAAGAGAGATTGATAAGACAGAACTTGCCAGAGTTTTACCCTTTTCCAGTTTCAGCATAGCAGGAACAAAACGGAAACAAGCTAGGCAAAACCTTTCTTCTCCAAGGCTTCAAACCCAGCTAAAGTCTTTTTCTAGTTTACCACAGGGCTTGAGGATGCATGCCCAGATTGCATGATGCTGAGCTGATGCATTGAAGGAGGGTCAGGCTCATTATGACAAGGACTGGTTTATCAAAAAAGCTGACATATTTACTTAGCCTTTAGCCTTGTTTTAATGACACCAACCATGAGTATGTTAGGAGGAAGTCAGACAGGAAGCTTTGATCAAGACGTGTGCTGCTACAGTATGCACTTGCTCAATAGCTTCAGTGATCTGAAAGGGAAAGTGCACTCTCTTTCAATTCTGTGGTTTTAAATATTAGGACCCTACTAACCCCCATGAATCTGCTCTATACCTACATATTCTAGAAGAATACGTGAGAAGAGCCTCAGTCCCCCCCTCCCCAACTTCTCGGGTGAGTATAGCCACACAGGGAAAGTGGGTGAGTGAAAGAGAGAGGCTCCTCCAGCTGAAATACTTTCTTATTGGGTGCACCAGTAGCGTTAAAGATTCTGCGTACAGGTGGCCTGCAAGCTCAAACAGCGGAGCTTTACAAGATGGCCTCTCTCTTCTGTCCGCAGGTGATGATCCTTCTGCCGACACCGTGCTGACTGATATGGTGCCAGAAAATCCATCTTCAAGGTATTTAAGAACTCATTTATCACATACTGGAATTAGATGTTAAATATTTAAACATATAATGCTGCTTATATAAATAAGCAATAATTTTTTAATGTAAACAATTAACCACATTGAAGCTTTGAAATGGCCAATGTTTATTTTCTGAATCCAGTAGTTCTACAGTCAGTGCCCTTGTACAATTTTCAGCACTCTGAATACTGAACACAAGTCAGAACCAACTTTATATCAGGTTTGGTCAAATAAGATTCAATAATTGTATTAAATGAAAAGGTCAATTAGAATAATTAATTTAAATCGGATCCATTAATGAATGTGGGCTCACCATTTACATCATTTACAAAAAGAAGACATCAAACCAGATGTTCATTTGAAATTACCGGGAAAGAGAGATTGATAAGACAGAACTTGCCAGAGTTTTACCCTTTTCCAGTTCCAGCATAGCAGGAACAAAATGGAAACAAGCTAGGCAAAACTCAGATGTTGTAAACACATGATGAAGGAACCAGCACCAACATGAAGCGAGGAAAACCTTTCTTCTCCAAGGTTTCAAACCCAGCTAAGGTCTTTTTCTAGTGTACCACAGGGCTTGAGGATGCATGCCCAGATTGCATGATGCTGAGCTGATGCATTGAAGGGGTGTCAGGCTCATTATGACAAGGACTGGTTTATCAAAAAAGCTGACATATTTACTTAGCCTTTAGCCTTGTTTTAATGACACCAACCATGAGTATGTTAGGAGGAAGTCAGCTCAGCTATTGTATCTACAAAATAGAAATTTACCCTGGATTTTAGCAATGAAGGGGATGGTTTTTGGCAGTTATTGTTAAATCCTGCCAGTATTGTGATCTCTACGTTTGAGCAAAATATTATCCATGTGACAAGGCCAATCGTACCACACTGACTTCCACTTGAAACTGGAGCTGACAAAAAATAATTAATTGAATAAGTAGTTTCTAAACTGGCAGGCCTGAGGCATCGACGATCATTATCTAAATTAACATTAAGGGCTCTGTCTTACGCCCAGCGCAAAGCGGCGCCAAGTGCAACGCAAGTGTCTTTGCTGGTTTCAGACCGACGCAGTTGTCATTTTCCCATCCAGCGCCCACGTTGTTTAAATAGCAAATGTACTTGCGCACATCTGAGTGCCCATGGGCGTTTTGGTCTTAAAATGAGGTGTGGCTTGGCGCATTGCTATCTTGAGGTAGTGGAAAGCGATTGGACAATTGACCAACAAAAACCCGGTCTTAAGTCAATGGCGCAGTATTTTACTGCGCCTTATTGCGCATTATTAAGATAGTAATATGCGCTTACATAGGCGGGTGTACAACGCACAATATTTTAAAAAAATACTTTCACCTTTTTTCTAAAAATATTTGCCAAATCCGCCATTATAATAGCAATCCGCCAAGGTGCAAGCACACCTGGCTTTTAAAGGGAATGGGAGATGACACTCTGATTGGTTTATTTCATGTTACGCCCAAAACACACCTATGATTAATTAAGAGACTAAGTACAACCCCTTTGAACCATGCGCCTTACTTTGCGCTCAGATTATCCGCCATTAAACTAGCAAAAGTGGATTTGGACACGCCCTAAATGCATTTGTGCCATGCACTTTAGACCGTGCGCTTAGATCATTAAAATATAGCCCTAAGACTCAAAATTGATAATTTCAATTGAATATCACAGATTGACATTTAAATTTAAAATCTAAAGGAAACCATGATCCTTATTGTATTCTTTGGCCATGCTGGGCCCTGATACCCCCATCAATAGCAGTCTGGTGTCTCTTCAGTGGTAACTACACTTCTGTCAGGACCACTGTCATCAAATAGAATTTTATTGACAATAAAGGCAATACAGTTATGTTTGGCAGTATGGCTCTGTTCTGTAGCTCTCCCGCCAACCACGCAGCCCGCGTGGAGAAGGCTGGGAGGCCAGCAGCCAAACCCCAAAACAACCATATGCCGATGTGCTATTAATAAGTGTCTCCGGCTGATGTGATGACTATGTGTACGACCACCTGGAGGAAGCCCTTCGTCCAGTCGAGCCTTTCGGCTTGAGGCCGTCTATTTTTTACGTGGATCAGTGGTTATATGTACCAACAGCATGGTTCCCCTGAGGCCAATACTACTGTATTATTAATTAATAAACCAGAGGAACATACTATGTGTGGTATGATATTAGGCTATGTGTACCAACAGCTTGTCGGTAATTCCCCTCAAGCGCCGAGATTTGAACTAACCGGGGGAAATATACTACCGACTATGTCAGTGGAAATGAATCCTCACTCGTTGCATAGGCCTACCGGAGGAGCCAGTAGCAGCAGCAGCAGGAGCAGCGGTAGTGGTAACGGCAGAAGTGTAGGAGCCTTAGCAGCAGCAGTATGAGCAGTGAAGCACATGTTCGACGATGATGTGATGACTATGTGTACAACCACCTGGAGGAAGCCCTTCGTCCAGTCAAGCCCTTCGGCTTCAGGCCATCTTTTTTATGTGGATCAGTGGTTATGTGTACCAACGCATGTTGGACGTTCCCCTGAGGCCAATAGTTAGATGAATTATTAATTAATAAACCAGGGGAACATACTATGTGAGATGTAATATTAGGCTATGTGTACCGACAGCTTGTCGGTATTTCCCCTTGAGCGCTGAGATTTAAACTGAACCGGGGGAAATATACTACTACCTGCGTCAGTGTAAATGAATCCTCACTCATTGCCATCCATACAAGCATGCATGGATAAGACCGAGAGGGAACAGCAGCAAAAACCCCCAAAAGAACTATATGCCGACGTGTTGTTAGTATTTGTCTCCGGCTGAAGTGATGACTATGTGAAACACCATTCGGCTACCGGAAGGGCCCTTCATCCGGTCAGCTTGAGGCCGTTCTAACATTGTGGGTCAGTGGCTATGTGTACCAAGCTTTTTTTTTTTTTTTGGCCTTTCCCCTGAAGCGAGAGTAAAATGAAACCAGGGGAAAATACTATTTGTAATGTTGAAGGCTATGCCTACGTGTATGGCCTTGGCTTTTATTAATCAAATTTATTTGTATAGTGTATTTTACGGCAGTTGTCACAATGCGCTTTACAGACAACCCTGGCCTGAACCCCCACAGGAGCAAGCCTAAGGCGACAGTGGCAAGGAAAAACTCCCTGTGGCAGATGGGAAGAAACCTCTGAAGGAACCATGCTCAAGGGGGAAACCCATCCTCCTCTGGTCGGCTTAGGTTGTTGATTGTGAGCCCAAGGCTCGTAAGCCCAAGGCCATTCAAACTAATCACCAAATATTATTAGGATATGTGTACCAACAGCTGTTGGTATTTCCCCCCAGCACAGAGATTTAAACTAATTAGAGAGAAATATACTACTCGTATTAGTGTAATGATCCTCGTTCAGTAGTAGTAGCAGCAGCAGCAATAAACAGCAGGAGCAGTCGGAGCAGTAGCATCAGCACCAGCAACAGCAGTTAGCAGTAACATGAGCACTAGTGGCAGCAGTAACGCAGCAGCAGCAGCAGCACCCAGCAGCAGCAGCAGCAGAAACAGATTATAGAGGAAACATTGGCGGCTGCGACACTGGTACTTGCCAGTAGACAGTAGCAGCCGTGCTCCTATACTGCAAAGCTCATAGCTTTTGAACGGAAATTGTCAATGCCAATGGATGAAAGAAGCACATGTCCAAAGCCCTGTAGCTTCACTGGGGATGCCGGGAACCATCACTGCTGTCGTTGCCGCACTGGAGCAGGAGTGGTGGTGTAGAACTCCGGAATTGGGCCCACGTTGCCAATGAGACGGAGGCGGACGGCAACCAGATTTTGTCATGGTATTTCCCAATGAAGGCTCCTCAGGGCTCGCATGGGGGCGCCACCACAGGTACCGGGTCATGGAGGAGAGGATGGAAAACAGTGCTAGTATGCAATAATGACACAAGTTCCTTCATTTTCTCAGATTAAAAGCTTGAGGTGTATAAAAAATATAGCTAATTTAATATTTGCCATGGTGAGATCACAAAGAACCACGAAGCATAAGGAAGTGCAGTTTCTAACAGTGGGTACTTCGGGGTTGAAATCTTGCCTTAAAGGATAGACCAGTTTGTGAACGGAGTTATGAGGCTGAAGAGTCTATGCATCTTTTAAAAATTGGGGGGAAATGCATTCTGCAGAGATTGGATGAACATATTACTGGTTCTGCCCGTCAGGCGTCACGACGAGGCTAATCTTGCGTTGCAGAAGTGACTCCTGCCAAATGGATGCACTGTAAAAGATGTATAGCCCGGTCCCGAAAGCCAAGACGATTGCCAATCATGTTTTTGAGTTTCACTTAATTTGCTGGCCACTCCGGGCGAGGGTGGGCATCGAAGCAATAAGGTTCGAAGAATTATTTCAATACGTCACTATTTAAATATTATTTAACAGTTGGGCACAGTGGGCTGCTTTAAAGCGCCACATAGCGTTACTAATATGCTCACCGCACTCATGCACTCTATTTAGACGAAATGCAATGTACGATTAAAGAACTATGACAAAGTTGCGAAAGCACATGCTACAAAGCTGCCTGGAACCAGCCATAACCAGGAGAAGATGCAATGGATGACGTGCAACGTGTGAGCATGAAATTGTAGAGACAGCGAGGCCAATACCTAGGCTATGCGGAGCATGTCCGTAGCAGGAGGTATAATTATTATTTTTATTTTTTTTCCTCGACATATGTGCTCAGTCGTGTGGTCACATGCCTGATCACATGCACGGTGAATAGATCAGAGCAGTGACGTGGAGAAGGCTACATAAAATCCCTTCTCCGCTGTGATAAGCCTAAACGCCCGTTTAAGTGAGGGTATGCGTTGATGAGGGCCTTTGTGTGGGCTTTATGTTTTGTGGAGGGTAAAGAGAGAGGGAAACAAGCAACATTCTTATGGCCTGGTCAAATCAGGATACTGAATAACAATATAATATTGCATGGACCATAAACGAGTTTGCCATATAAAATTACATCATCTGTCTCTTTCTCATAAGGAGTGGTCCAGAAATGTGATATCTGCTCACACGTTTCAATCAAATGGGTTTGATTTAAAATGCACTTAGTTACCAGGGTTTTCCCTGGCTTTTTGAGGTAATTGGCTGGCAAAGGCTGTGGAGAGTGACTTACATGTGTCGTGAACAGGAGAGAATCTATGCTATGGGGTGCCATTGCCAGGAATTACAGAAATCTGTAGAAAATGTAATAGTGCTTCATTGAGGGTATTTCCTGAGTCAGAAAGAGCCTTAGGTGGTACATTAGTGCAGCCAATCTGGCGATGTCAACATGGTTGACTTAACACCTATATTACCTTATAATCAAATTTTATTTTATGCTCGGATAGACATCTGTTTTTGCATAGACTAACATGACACTGCCTTAGTTTATGCAATCTTTGGCTTTTTAAATTCAATTTTAGATTTTTTTCATTGCTAAGAGGACCAGAGCGGGTACATGGGTTGTCAGTATTAATTTCTTTATTTGTTCCCTACAGAGATCTTGATAAATTACGTGCATTCATCCACTTAAAGTACATTTAAAAATAATTTGAAATAAAGTTGATATTAGTTTCTTTCAGCTGTATTGTAAAAATAATGAAAAATATATGGCATATGCTGTGATGCTCATTAAAAATTAAACTACAGTATAGGCTACTTTTTTAAAATTTTCAAAGTGGCATACATACTCAGGGGTGGGGAGGGCAACTATATCCTAATATACAGTGAGAATCTTCTAATCTACGCAATGTAGAAATGAAAGCACTTTTTATACATAGCCCTGCCCATTTCAGGGCATAATAATGTTTGATACAAATAGTTTGACAGGTGTATCTGATTTATGAGGTGTGTTTAGCTGCTTCCTTGGTGCAGGTATAAGCTTTCAGTAAGAAGTCTTGATTTCAGGCTTTTGATTGCCTTTAAATGGATGAATGAATAAAACATTGCGTTTATATAGCACTTTTCCAAATGCTCAAAGTGCTTTACAGTGATGAGTGTGAACTCACCTCACCCACTACCAATGTGTAGCACATTTGAATCAGGGGATGATTAGGTGGCAAGTTTGAGAGAGCCAGGTTGGGAATTTAGCCAGGACACCAGGGAACCTCTTTGCGACAAGTGTCATTGGGTCTTTAATGACCACAGTGAGTCAGGACCTTGGTTTAAAGCCTTCATGAACAGAACTACAGAGCCTCCACTGCAAGATGCAACCACTAATTCGCTGTAAAAACAGGATGGCCAGGTTTCAGTTTGCTATGATGTACCTGAAAGAGCCTGCAGAATTCTGGAAAAAGATCTTGTGGACAGATGAGACCAATATTCACTTAAATCAGAGTGATGGCAAGAGAAAAGTGTGGAGGAGATCTTCCCAAGATCCAAAGCACCCCCCCCCCCCAATCATCTATGGTGGTGGTGTTATGGGTTGGGAATGTATGGCTGCCCCACACACTGGCTTACTTGTCTTCATTGATTATTTAACTGTTGATAGCAGTGTCACCATTTTATCTGCTGAAGTTAAAGCAAATTCCTCCAAAATCATTGGGTGGCGCTTCATCCGAAAGCAAGACAGTGGCCTCAAACATACGGATAAAATAACAAACAAGATTGCCTAAGATAAAACTGTAACATTCTTGACTGGCCCAGTCATTTACCTGATATGAATCCAGTTGAACATGCATTTAATTAATATGCTGATTAAAGCAACTAGGCCCCAAAACAAGCAGGAGCTGAACATGGCTGCAATACAGGCCTGGCAGAGCATCACCCAGGAAGATACTCAGCACAGACTTCAAGCAGTCCTTGTATGCATTTGATATGCAAATAAGTACTGAACTTCTTTCATTTACATTACATTAATATGTCCCAAACATTATGGTGACCTGGAATGGGAGGGTATGTATTAAAAAGTTCCTCCCAAGGTTTCTTCCTGTCTGTCCCACCAGAGTTTTTCCTTTCCACCATTGCCCTAAGGCTGCTCTTGTGGAGGGTTTAGGCCAGGGTCTAATGTAAAGCGCAGTGTGACAGATGTTTTAAAATGTGCAATACAAATACCTTTGATTTGATTTCTGACTTAGCATGCTGCAGAGGGGTATGTCACACTTGCTTTGTGATCTAACCCACTGATCTGCTAACTACCACATCCAGACACTGGATAGCTAGATGAGACTAGCGGGATGAGTGTGTCTGGCAGGTTTAATGATTATGATACAGTAGATGCTTTTCTCATCGACTCCTCTCTATTAAGTGGAAATTTCCAACATAATCTTTGCTTTTATTGCCATAAATTACCACACATTCTTTCTTTGATGGTTGAAAGAAATCATGAATTGTACTCTTGTCATCTGTCACAAACATGTCACAACAAAATTGCAATATTTTTGAAACAGTTGTCCAGCGTTCAAAAACATCTGTCTGGTGTGCTTTGGTGTGTTTGGCATCCGTTGCTATGGCAGCCCTGCCCTGCACCACAATCAACTCTGGTGCCTATTTAAAATAGGCCAGTGTTCCATTAAAAACAGCCATCTGGGTTGCAAGCAGTGCTTGATTTAAGTGCCATGTGACTGCAGCTCCAAGTTTACTTAATTTACATTTCACCATTTAGGCAGAAGAGGAAGCTGATCACTCAAGAGAACAAGGAAGGCAAAAGAGCAAAGAAGATTGGTCACCAAAACGACACATCAGAGGCAGTGGCCAGCACAGCTGCTTCAGCGCTGTGTCTGCCGACGTCACCTGTCACTGCAACCCTGGACGAGAATAGCATGCAGGTGCAAACAGCCACCCTGGAGGGAGACCAGTGCAGTGAGAAGGTGGAGACAGTCAAACAGGAGAGAGACCAGCATAGTTATCAGGGAGAGACTGTCATTCAAGAGAGAAACCAGTGCAGTGAGCAGGTGGAGACAGTCAAACAGGAGAGAGACCAGCATAGTTATCAGGGAGAGACTGTCATTCAAGAGAGAAACCAGTGCAGTGAGCAGGTGGAGACAGTCAAACAGGAGAGAGACCAGCATAGTGAGCAGGTGGAGACTGTCATTCAAGAGGGAGACAAGTACAGGGAGCAGATGGAGACAGTCACTCAGGAGAGAGACCTGTACAGGGAGCAGGTGAAGACTGTATTTCGTGGGAGAGATCGGTATAGGAACCAGGTGAAGGCTGTCACTCAGGAGAGAGACCCGTACAGGGAGCAGGTGAAGACTGTCACTCAGATGAGAGACCAGTACAGGGAGCAGATGGAGACAGCCACTCATGAGAGAGACCAGTACAGGGAGCAGGTGAAGACTGTAATTCGTGGGAGAGATCGGTATAGGAACCAGGTGAAGGCTGTCACTCAGGAGAGAAACGAGTACAGAGAGCAGGTAGAGGCAGTCACTGAAGAGAGAGAACAGTACAGGGAGCAGATGGAGACAGCCACTCATGAGAGAGACCAGTACAGGGAGCAGGTGAAGACTGTCACTCAGATGAGAGACCAGTACAGGGAGCAGATGGAGACAGTCACTCAGGAGAGAGACCAGTACAGGGAGCAGGTGAAGGCTGTAATTCGTGCGAGAGATCGGTATAGGAACCAGGTGAAGGCTGTCTCTCAGGAGAGAAACGAGTACAGAGAGCAGGTAGAGGCAGTCACTGAAGAGAGAGACCAGTACAGGGAGCAGATGGAGACAGTCACTCAGGAGAGAGACCTGTACAGGGAGCAGGTGAAGACTATCAATCAGGAGAGAGACCAGTACAAGACAAAGCCGTTACAGCTGTTTGACCTTCAGAAACTAATTTGAACAACAGAGAAGGATGAGCTGAAGAGCGAGGTGAGTGTACCATTTTTGGCAACCAAGATATGGGTGAGAAGGAAGGAAACTGGGAATGAAGTTGAGAAATCAAAGTGCAAGACCAAGGCCCAGCCCTTCAAAGTCAATGAAGGTTATCCTTATCCTTACCCTTATGGAATACATGGTAAATGACGGTAAATGGTAAATGGACTGCATTTACATGGCAGTATATTTAAATAAAATATATTATTTTATTGTGACAGTATGCAATACTGTATATGGGAAAATAAGTTACTGCTTTATTTCAGATATTGCTTGATATATTAAAAAACACATTTTGCATGTATTTTACATTTTTTGCTGTGTATTCCCATTTTATAAGGGTTATCTCAAGTTATGTCTAATGAGGAAAATGTGGTTACAGCCGTCATTATTTATCATCCAGGGCATGAAGGCATGTGTTTAACATTTTATTGGTATCATGACACCAAAAATGGGTGGAGCTACTCAATACCACCAGTAACTCACTGATGTGTCTGTTGTGAAGCGCAAAACCTTTTGATTGGTTCACACAAGTCATTGATAATGATTGACAAGTATTGTTGGTCTCATGGAAACTCATTGTCCCATCACTGGTATGCACCTTCTTTAACCCCACCCTTCTGCCTATAACACAACTCTTCTGCCAAACCCTGCGCTCCTTCCTATTAACTCACCCTCTCGTTGTTACCCCACCCTCCTGCTGTTATTTTTTCCTGCTGCCTGTAGCCCAAATCCTGCTGCTGATACTCTTGCCCAGCTGGAGAGTGTGGAGGCAGAAAGAAGTCTCTCCTCACAGTGGGCGTCATTTACGAAACATATGTACGATCACATTTGATTGTAAACTGCGTGGAACTTTTTCAAGAACATTTCGCAATTCATAATTTTTCTTATCTGTATGTGTTCATGGCTGTTTCCTGTGCAAATCACATGAACAGGATTACACATAACAATATGGGGCGACATAGCTCAGGAGGTAAGACCGATTGTCTGGCAGTCGGAGGGTTGCCGGTTCAAACCCCACCCTGGGTGTGTCGAAGTGTCCTTGAGCAAGACACCTAACTGCTCTGGCGAATGAGAGGCATCAATTGTAAAGCGCCTTGGATAAAAGCGCTATATAAATGCAGTCCATTTACCATTTACAAACAGCCAGCATTCATCATCTCATATAGGCTACCTGGGATATGCACAAAAACAAAGGTCTGCACATGTGTCATGAATCTCATGTTGTTTTTTGTAGGAACATTTTTAAGAACAAAAGTAAGAATAATTTAAGAAACGTTTTGTGAATGAGGCCCAGTATGAGCAGTTGGGGAGAAAGATAGAGGATCCCTGCAGATAAAGGAGCCCTAGCTTAATTTCCCACATGAATCCCAAAAATAAGGAGATATGCATTATGCACCAAAAAAATATTTTTTTTCATACAAGTAACTGCATTCACTTGGAAGGAATTTAAAAGTTCTTCTCCAAAAATGCTCTTGTTCTGCATGGTACCCAGGGCAAGGCAGTAAAATGTTTGGTTCATAACTTCCTTAGCTTTCTAAGCTACCTTGTTAGCTTGAAGCAGACATTGTACGGTACCATGTTAGCTACATGGTTATCCTTCTGAGAAAGCTATATTCTATGTGTCAGCCCAGTTGGTCCATTATCTCTAGTTAAGGTCATCTTTAAAGTCACACAGCTTGCAGTTAAAATGTAACATTGCAGTGTACCCAAACAACCATTCCAGTTTACTTCTGTAACACACTGGACATAATACATGTTCTACCCTGACCATTTCTGTCAACAAGCACAACACCAAAGTGCTACTTTTGACTGGAGTCCATAGTGCTAGTCGTCCATGGCTGGTTGACTTGATGGAACTCCTGCCGTCCTGCCGTCGGCTAGAAATAGCTGTTCAAAATAAGTATTGTACCTTACTGAACCCGTGTTCAGCAGTTGTCTACGACCATGAAATGCACTTTTTTGTACGTCACTTTGGATAAAAGCGTCTGCCAAATGAATGTAATGTAATGTAATATGTGCTCCCTAAAGCATTAAGTCCACCAAGTGGTGAATATAATATGGATTAAAAAATGCACTATATGACCAAACGTATATGGACACCCCATGGTCTGGGGCTGTCTTTTGGTTTGGGCTAGGCCCTTTAGTTCCAGTGAAGGCAAATATTAATGCTACTGCGTACAATTACGTTATAGACAATTATGTCTGCTTCCCCAACAGACTGAGGAAGGTCATTTTCTGTTTCAGCATGATAATGCCCCTGAGCACACAGCAAGGTCCATATAGAAATGTTCTTTTTTGAGAGTTGTGTGGAAGAACTTGACTGACCTGCACAGAGCCCTGATCTCAACCCCATCCAACACCCTTGGGATTAATTGGAAAGCTAACTGTGAGCCAGGCCTAATTGCCCAATCAGTGCTCAACCTCACTAATGCTCTTCTGGCTGAATGGAAGCAAATCCCTGTAGCAATGCACCAACATCCAGTATAAAGCCTTCCCAGAAGAGTGGAAGTTGTTATAGTAGCAAAGGGTGGAGCAACTCCATATTAATGGCCATAATTTTGCTTCTTAAATTATTCTGCTATAGCCTGTGCATTAGCGAATGAGCTAGCTTATTAGTTAGCTCCCTAAGATGCTATATATCCAGTCTATCCCTCATTTTTTTGTTTTGAAATGTTTTAGATAACTTGCTAACATACCAAGATAAATGAGTGAGTTGCTGGGGAGTGCTTTTTGTTATGAGGCAGATTGGATTTGACTCCAAAGACATTTCCATGTAAACCCAGCTTTCACGTTTTCCATGATTTGCTGTCTACTTGTCACAAACCTGCAAAAACACCACCATGTGACCTATAGTTCCAAGCTATAATGAAAAAGGAGCTCAAAGATGATTATAACAAGAGGACTTGGTAGCAGTGTTAGCCACTTCAGTTACAGAACCACATAATGAGAACCAAACCAGCCTATCACTCCAGCAAGTGCAAAATCTCCTCCCCGTGCATTTCTGTTCTGTTGTTGATGTTTCCAAGATGACATTGTGTAATAAGTTATACAGTCATATACTGGATGCTCTCTTTTTGATTTTATTTATTGCTACAGCTTTCTGTATTTGGCCTTGGTGCCCTACCTATTGGCCATTTGGCCCCATTACATTTTAATGTATCTAAGGCCTCTGTGGCCTTGCCCTAGAAATGACATAATTCCAGGTGTGAACTTGAGTCTTGCATGGTATGTATATATTTGCACATGTGCTCACTCTCAGTATCCCATCAGACAGTGTGAGCTGTTGCCTGGTGACCATCATACCGGCTCTGGATCTGGACCTGCTCAGCTTTGACAGTGATGTCATTGACGGGACCCTGGATTTGATTGAACATAGACGAGCCACAAAATTTTTACAGTTCTTTGTTTTTGTGTACTTTGTGTATTTTTCATATAT
Organism: Anguilla anguilla; assembly: GCF_013347855.1. Classification (NCBI taxonomy): domain Eukaryota; kingdom Metazoa; phylum Chordata; class Actinopteri; order Anguilliformes; family Anguillidae; genus Anguilla; species Anguilla anguilla. The sequence continues at coordinate 30,611,573 of NC_049214.1, forward strand.
CTCCTTGTAACAATAATTATACAATTATTATACAACACTGATATATTACAATAATTTAGAAATCTCATTACGTTACAGGCATTTAGCAGATGCTCTTATCCAGAGCGACTTACACAACTTTTTTACATTGTATCCATTTATACAGCTGGATATATACTGAAGCAATTTCGGTTAAGTACCTTGCTCAAGGGTACAACAGCAGTGTCCTACCCGGGAATCGAACCTGCGACCTTTCGGTTACAAGTCCAGTTCCTTACCCACTGTGCTACAATCTCCTTGCACTTAAATGTTTGGACTGACTAAATGTCGGTTTTCTCTACATCTGAAGTGTCATTGTGGAAGGACTTACACTCTCCAGCCTTTGGTATAATCACTGTGATCACTGTAACATTACTTCATGACTATTCATTTGGAAAGCATATCATGCTAAACGTTTGTTAATTGGGAAATATTCTTCAATTATGCCTCCATTGCTATAAATATAATTTCCTTGCATTTCAAAGTTTTACATGCATTTCAAATACTTATTTCAACAATTGCATACCGTTCCATATGTTTAACATGTTAGATCCATTTTGTTAGTTATACTGTATATCCTTCTATATGATCTCTATATAATCATGTATCCTGATCAGGTTTGCTTGTGCCAGAATGTTTTGATTCTGTCATGCCAGATGTACTCTTTCAAGTTATTTTTCGATGTTGTTTAAGGTCATGATGGAAAGAATTTTAGGACTGCATGGGCTGCTCTGATTTACTGTGAGGATTTTCTGACTCTGCTCGAAGATATACCATAATGCAGTGCGGATCTGAATGCTAATTATTGTTTGACTCATTTATTCTCTATTAGGTTTGAATCATTTTATTACAAATTGGGGAGTAGAGACAAATCAAGAAAATAATGTCCTTGTCCCAAACATTATAGAGCTAACTGTATAACAGTGAGGCATAATGTTCATGATTTATATGTGATTAGAGATCGTCATAATAAATGCTTTATAAATTATTCTACATAATTTGTTAAAGTTATAAAATAAATGGAAAGGAATGTAAACACTGGACAGACTGTTAAGAAAATGTGCTGCATTTATGAATGTTTGAATCATATACAGAGAGGTGGTGGAAGCATTTTATGGGGAGAAAAATATTAAATAATCCATGATTTACAGATTTTAATTTCTCATTTCCATATGTTTTACAAAGCGTCTGGCTCAAGTTTTCTGAGAAAATGCACATATCATGTACTTGCCAAAGCAGCATAGTTTTGTACATTGCACAAGGTGTAGGTTAAGGGAGTCAGATGCCTAGTCCCAGAGGTACAAGAAACACCTTTTTACAGAACCAACAGGATCCGCTTACATCCCGCTCATTTCCTGTGATCCTTTTTCCACCACTCTTCTAAAATGTGTAGGTTTTGAAATAAAGGTTACACAGCAACCCAAGGCCCACACACACACACACACACAGACATCCTCCACCCCTTGATGGATGTTGCGAGAACTAAGCAGAAGCAGCAGGTGGTGACCAATCAGAGCTCTGATCCTGGCGTGTGTGCTAGGACCTTCGCACTAGTACCCAATGTGGGACACGCTTCTATATGAAGCTATCGGGTTTGTCGCGAGCCTTAATGTTATGCTTGACCGATGGGGGCAGAGGACGCATTTTGGAGGTCTGTGACCCTTGCTGCAGAGCTGACGTAGCCACAGTTGGAGAACGAGGTCGGCACACAGGATTACGCCATAGCATCTAGGTCCAAGCTGCAGGGGGGAGGCCAGAATCCAATCTTACAACCCAAACTAGGGCTGGGGTGCTATAGCTCACTAATGCAGTAACGGTCATCGCCACCGTGTGGTGTAATGCCTTTCAGCTAGGTTCAGTTCAGCTTTATTTAAAGGCAAACTTACTTCAAGTCATTGAAATTAAGCAACGAGAAGATGTAGCTACTGGTTTTCAGAAGTACATCACAAAAACACACCGCTATTAAATTGGATTCTTTCCCTTTTCCCCGTAGAAACTCAAGTAATCACATTGCTCGAGTGCTACAAATTCAGCTGAAATGTAGATCAAGTCTGTAAAGGGACACAGAAAAAACGGACTTTATTTTTCATTTATACATGAAATAAACAGTCAAAGTTTCTTTTTGGGAATGTAAAAATCCTTCAGCAACATGACTCTTAGTTAATGAGTTATCCGCCCTCACTCTTTGCTGGCCCCTCCCCTTCTGCCAGGAAGGCCTCCACCTAGCTGCATCAGTATTATCTCTCAGTATCAGGGAATGTCTATGATCACAGATAGGGGTCTGAATTAATTTAGCTGTAAGGTGGAGATGAATAAATTTAAAAACTCTGTGGCTCCCCAAGACCAGGGTGCCTGGGTGCCTCCTCTTCACAGAAAGGAGTGCTATGCAGAGTCATATTTGATTTATTTATGGACTAACTAGTGCCATTAGTTGATTGGATTGATGATGTGTTTTTTACCAAAGAAACTAAGAAAAAATCATCATTGTCTTTTCAATCATTGCCTTTTCTTCGTAAGTGGCAACACTCACCCCTGGAAAAAACACAATGAAATTTCAAACATAGGTTAAATCAAATTTTATCAAAATGTATTTCAGTCAGGACAACTCACGTATTTAAATAAAATATGATAATGGACGTGTAAGTACATTTTTTGGTTTAACGCTGAATGTATCTGCTTCAGGTCTAACAGGCAGTACGACACATCTCCCCTTCTAAACAGGAGTAATGCCAGAAACCTTGGCAGGAGCCAGAATCAGGAGGGGGAGCCCTCATCCTCCTCTGGCTGGCTCACGGTGGCTCAGTTAAAGCAGATAATTGAGGTAAATCAGTAGGCCAGAGGCAGCGTATGTCCCTGTCTGTGTTGTCCTGACTTTAGCCCCATTAATACGAGCATAAGACAGCTGTATGTAGAACACATCAGAGAAGGTATGAATACAGCGATGCTCAGAGATAAGCCGCTTTTCCCCCGCGTGCTACCGGCTCAACTCGATTCGACTCTACTCGCGTTTGGTACCAGGTACTTCGTTTTCCACTGCAGATAGTACCCCCGTTAATGTAGCTGGTCGTCATAGCGACGCCGCACGAAACTGCCGTTTCTGACCGATCAGTGGTGCAGAGTGTTTTCACGTCACCTTCTGGGATCGCCTCAGCTCGCTTGGAACCTCGACGGAGGTGATACCAAAAAAAGTACCAGGTACCAGGTACTATCCACAACTTCTGCCCGATGGAAAGCCAAAAAAGTAGAGTAGAGTAGAGTCGAGTCGAGTCGAGTCGGTACCATGCGGTGGAAAAGCGACTGTAGAGTGCTGTGGCTGCTGTCATAAGAAGACTCCTTTCCTGAGTATGGTGAGCACAGCCATATATATTTTAGGTTTTCTAGGGGAGTTTAGCATGTAGATGGATGGGTACAGAGGTCAAAAACTGATGGGCAGTGCTGTTGTAAGTCTGGAGAAAGGTGGGGGTGTATGTGTGCGTGTGTGTGTGGTGGGGGGGGGGGGGGGGTAATATCATTAGTATCATGTAGGATTATGTATAACTTCCTTTGCTTCAATTGCTTCGATGGTGGTGTGGCATATTGTTAGGCCAAAATCACTGGTGACTCCCCAGCAGTCATTTTACACCGCTGACAGAATTGTCTATAATTACTGGGATTCTATTTTTATCAAAACTGATGAAACCTGAAAATAAAGTATGAATAGTCAATTACTAGAAAGCACAGAATAGAGAGTCAAAATAACTAACTGATTTTTCTCGCTGTCGTTGAAATTGTTTATCATTCTCCCACCTAATTTTGGAATTAACTTTACATTATAGGTTAAGGTATGAACTACTCCAGCTGGTTGTGACACTAATGACCTGACAATAGCTCTGCTCTTTGCCTAAAGCTTTATGCAATCACTTACGTAAATTTCTCTGGATAAAAGTATGAGCCCACTCCCTGAATGCAATGTCCTGTAAAAGTAATGTAAGGTAACATTTTAAGTGTACCCACTGTTGAATGTCTGTGGCCCTGCTGAGCATGTAAACTGAAAACTAGGGAGGTGCAAATGAGTTATGCTCCAAAAATGCGTGGGGCTACAATTAGTTGCCAATCACTGACTTGTTTGCACCAATCGAAGATTTTGTTTTTCATGACAAAACCACTATGATTGGTTCAGATGAGTGTGTTACTGGTACCATATGGTAGCTCCGTAATTACCACACACATGTTGCCAGTGACAGGATGAAGGAACCGGTTCTGTAGGCTATATGTTTACATAGACTGTAGGCATGTTATTTTATCATGTTGAAGCTCTTTGCATTTCGTGCCTCTGGCATAACTGGTTGAGCAAAACAAGCAAATGTGTGTTGACAGTGGGAGAATATCAAAAGTAAGCATTGCTGTAATTGGCAACGATTGGCCTACTTAATTGACGCTGCTAAAATTTTTGGGCTCAAGGGACCAATGTGGGACAGTATGTTGTCATGCCTACATTTTGCGCATGCTTAAAACATGCTGATCCTGTTAAAATCAAACTATATTCATCATGTAATTTTTAAAAACCAAATTTGACTGTTCTAGAACTCCCACTGGTTTCAGTTACCAGTAGTGTGTGTGACATCGGCAACAGAATGTTCAGGTAAGAACATTCTAATCATATATTTGTCAGCTTACATCTTAAATGGTTAATGGTACCCTTGATACACAAAGTCCTGTATGAAACATTGCATTTATAGAGCACTTTTGCAGATGCTCGAAGTGCTTTACAGTGATTGGGGAAAACCCACCTCCAATATGTGGCACCCACCCGGGTGATGCACGGCAGCCATTTTGCACCAGAACGCTCACCACACATCAGCTGAGGTGGAGAGACAGTTTTAGCCAGGTATACCAGGGGATGATTAGGTGGCAGGTTGAGAGAACCCAAGTGTCCTGGCCAGAGTTGCAATACTCCTAGCAATGAGTGACATCATTTTTAATGACCACAGTGAGTCAGGACCTCGGTTTAACATTGCATCCAAAAGATGGCATCTCCTAAACCAGTGACACTGTCACAGCAGTGGGGGATTTTTATACCAGAGGGATGATCACCCCCTGCTGGCCCACAAATGCCATTTCCAGCAGCAATTTCGTTTTCCCCGCTGGTCTCCCATCCAAGTACTAACCAAGCCCACTCTTGCTTAACTTCTGCCATTCAGCAGGAGCAGGGCACGTAGTCCCATGGCTGCCACCATGTAGAACTGTCCATTCTCGAAAACTTGAGCCTTTTAATTTCACTCCTGTACAGTGTGATAGTGAGATTAACATTCACAACAATATGGACAAGTGAGATGTAATATGCCATATACTGTACTGTATTGACAGAAATTCACTATCAAGTAACATTTAAGCCCTCTGTGGTGTTATCTGAAATGTACCTGGGGCCCCCTCTAGTGCCAATACTGGGAACTTCTGTTGACAATCTTGTAAAAACACTGTTATAGACTTACCATTCTGATTCATACCAGTAAAAATTAAACATTGCACCAGTTAAAAGCATTGTACATGCTCTGTTCATAGTATGTTAAAATCTTTATTTTCTCTGAAAATATTAGAATCTGACATATTTAAAAAGAGGTGAGTCACAGGACACGTAACTGTTCAGTAAGTGTGTCCCAGGTTTAGAAAGCCTGGGATCTAAAGCTCAAAACAGAAAAAAAAATGAATCAATAGACTTTCATTATTTTCAGATTTTATGGGGCAGGATTTTGTTGTCATTGATGTTGTACAATATCTTCACACTCAATAAACTGTAAAAACATTCATGTAGTGTATATAAAAGAGGGAACCACCAAAATAAAAGACAGGTTAGATCACACATTTTTCCCCAAACATACACATGTAAATATATGCATATGCATGGATTTCACATACGTATACATAGACATTTATATATAAAATACATCTTTAAAAGTGATGGTTATTTGCTGAGTATATGGTCGTTATTGGGGTTTGTTGTTTTTTTTTTTGTTCTTGCACTATGCAGACAAGATTCATGAAATTAACAACATAATAAAGAGAAAGAATGTCACCTGCAACAGTCTTTCACAGAAAGACCGTTAGGAGGCAACCAATGTAATGCATTGTAGTCCTGATTCTGACCAATAAGAACGCAGAAGGAATAGATGCCCCTGATTCTGAGCAATAAGAATTGAGACGGAATAGATGCCCTTCTCTCTCGACGGAAGAGATAAGGGGAGGGGTGGGTAACAACAGTGACAAAGAAAAAAAAACAACATACTCTTCATACAGATCATAAGCTCAGGGTGAATGTATGTGTGCGAGTGTGTGTGCGTGTACATGTGAGTGTGTGCGTGTGTGTGTGTGTGTGTGGGGGGGGGGGGGGTATAAATAAATAAGGTTTCTTTAATATCAAATCACACGTAGGGCTGAATCGAACGTAGACTGGGACTGAAGTAAAGTTCTCTGCCACTCTGAGAAACAGGCACGCCATCAGTGTCCTCACTTCGCTGGGCTTCTGTCTGTCCCGCTCCGTCCCACATCCTCCACCATGTCCCCGTCTGCCGTGTCCCCGTCTGCTGTGTCCAGACTCAGGAGGGGGTCCCGGCCTGCTTCCGAATCGAGTGCCTCACAAGGTCGCGTAGTCACCCCCCCCCCTCCCACCACCCCCCCGTCCCTGTTCTCCTTCCCTCCAGTGTAACCGCACATCCCTCTCTCTCTCTTCTGCTTTTAACAGTCTATCCCCAGACAGAGAGAGATGGGAGGAGCCAAAACAAAGCGGTCTGTCAGTCATCTGGATGGCCCATATCGGAGCCTCGCCTCCACAAACATAAAGAACTTTCTTAGGAGGGGTGGAAGATGGTTTAACTGGGATTTTGTTTGATTTATCCTCCTGATGCTGGTATAAACAGACAGACGGACAGGCAGTCAGACAAACAACACGCACGGACAGGCGAACACACGGAGTCCTCCGCACAGACAGGGGGAGCACTCCAAAAGAACACAACACTCCCAGGACGATCCTTCCTGCTAATCAAACACCAGAGTGGTGACACTCTATTAAAAATAAATACAAAGAGTCATGAAAAGAGTACAAGGAGCTCATCTAAAGGTGAGGCACAGAGAGAGAGGGAGGGAGAGAAAGAGAGAGAGAAAGCGTGAGAGAGAGTGTGAGTGACAGAGAGAGAGAGCGAGAGAGAGAGCGAGAGTGGGGAACAGTAGAGCCGAAGGGTGAAAGGTGAAAAGGTAAAAATGGCAGACAGAGGGAGAGAGAGAAGAACTACCTCAGACTACCAGATTCGAAGGGAATGAGGGGACTGAGGAGACCACCTGGAAGGAGAGAGAGAGAGAGGTTGGGAAGGATGACAGGATGTACTCTGACCCTGCTCCTCACTTTCTTGGTGGGAGGAAAGGAAATGAAGGGAAGGGGGGATGGTTTCTCTCTTCCGCTGGTAATGGATGAGAGAGGGAGGAGTGGAGCGACACGCGGAGGGAGGAGAGAAGGGTGGGGGAGGACGCGTTCCGGCACGCTAGCTCCACAGCCCCGCGTAGTTGCCGTGGAGACCGGAGCACAGGGGCCCCCCCGCTACGAAAAGCTTGGTGCCGGAGGAGTCGTAGCAATGCGTGTACACCGCGTTGGGGAAGGAGCTGATGTCCGAGAAGTAGCTCCTCCAGGTTTCATCGTGGTTCTGAGAGAGAGAGTGAGAGAGAGAGAGAGAGAGAGAGAGAGCGAAGGGGGGAGAGAGGGAGAGAGAGAGACAGAGGGGGACAGTGAGAGAGAGAGGGGGAAAGAGAAAACAAAGTTCTAGATATATATATATATATATATCTCATTACCCCCAATAACACACCCACGCACACACTTACATTCTCACAAACACTCACACTCACACTCACACTCACACTCACACTCACACTCACACTCACACTCACACTCACACTCACACTCACACTCTCACACACACACACACACACACACACACACGGCGCTCACCAGCCAGCCTTTCCCCGTGGTGAGCTTGAGGATGCCCTCTCCTGGCCGCTGGCGGTAGGTGCAGGTGGGGCTGGACGGGTCCTCCAGGAAGCGCTGGGCTCGGATGTCGTAGAAGAGCAGGGAGCCCTGCCCCGTGCCCACCGTCACCATGTGCTCGTAGAAACTCACCGACCGGATACCTGCACACACGCATACACACACACACACACACAGCACGCAAACACACACACACACAGAGCGCGCGCACACACAACACACACACGCGCACACACAGCGCGCACACACAGCACACACACACGCACACACAGACACCGCACGCGCACACACGCACACACAGCACACACACACATTCAATGCTAAAATCAGTCTCTCAGTGCTGCTACCTCAGTCTGAATCTGTGTCTGTGTGCATGCATGCGTGTGTGCGTGTGTGCGTGCGTGCACATGCGTGCTGTGTGTGTGTGTGTGTGTGTGAGTGCGTGTGCGTGAGTGTGCGTGCGTGTTGTGTGTGCATGTGTGTGTTGAGTGTGCGTGTTGTGTGTATGTGTGTGTGCACGTGCGTGCGCACGCGTGTTGTGTGTGCGTGCGTGCATGCTCTGTGTGTGCGTGCTGTGCGTGTTTGGTGTGCGTGCGCACGCGAGCGCAGCCTCCTCACCGCTCCCTCTCTCCCGCGAGCTGACGGATTTGATGGAGTGGGGGGGCTGCCGGGGGTCCAGGAAGGACACGTGCGCCTGGGAGCCCACGGCGTAGACGGACCACTCGCGCCCGTACGCCAGGCACACGTTCTCCTTGCAGTGCTGCAGCTTAGTGGACAGCAGCTGGGGGAGAGGTGGGGCTTAGTCACATCAAGTATCACAGCAACAGACAGTCTGTTGTGCTATATAGCACTAGAAACTCCTCCTAACACACCGTCACTAACAGTTATTCTCTCTTGGTCGGCTCCACTGAATACCTGTCCATTTTACAGCCAGGAATGAAATGCAGTTCATTACCAAATTTGACCCCGCGTTATGGCAAACGTGGGTCCACATTGACCCTTGCCCTGACCCTTGCCTACACTGCTGCCAACAGGACAGCCCCCACTACTTGCAGGACATGACTCGATTCTATGTGCTTGCTCGACCACTTCGCTCTGCGGCAGCAGGGCGCCTTGTAACCCCTCCCACAGGGATCACAGAGCTTCTCCACCCTAGCTCCCCAGTGGTGGAACGAACTCCCCGTCCCTCTCCGAACCTCCCCCTCACTACCCATCTTCCGCCCTGGCCTGAGGCCTCATCTCTTCAGACTACACCTAGACTAACCACCACCACGCTGTATATTTCACTCTAAATCTACCCCCCCCCCTTTTTTTCATGACACTTGTTACATGTTGCCCCATCCCAGCACTTCTTGTATTTGTCCTAATACTGTAGCTTATTCTTCTGCCTAGTTGGCTTTGCAGAGGTTAGGTCTGAATAGTGTTCACTGTGTGAACTAAACTGTGTTCTTGGCTAGAAATAGCTGTACAAAATAAGTATTGTACCTTACTGAACCTGTGTTTAGCAGTTGTCTATGACCATGAAATGCACTTTTTGTACGTCCCTTTGGATAAAAGCGTCTGCCAAATAAATGTAATGTAATGTAATGGTTGTTCTACGGTTGATCGTGCCTCAGAATACGGCAAACTCACCTTGCACAGGTTGTGCTCAGCCTTCCACAGGTGGAAATAGCCATCTAGGGACACCGCGCCCAGTTCCTGGAAAAGAGAGAGTGAGAGAGACATAGAGAGGGAGAGAGAGACAAAAAAAATAGAAATAGAGTGGACTTGGTAAAAATCAGAACTTCGTTGTCCACCAGTGATGACAATTACTAAAACCTTAGAAAAGGCCTCAGTCCACATCAGTTTACAATGACTAATTTCACATTAGACATCATTTAGATCTTTTTCTGCTCTGAAAGCAAAGTTGTTAAAATTAATAAGCTTCTTAAGAGGCTGCAGAAAGCAGCTTCTAAAAGCTGCAGAAAGTAAGCGTTAGAATGGCCCTAACAGGGTCCATGGTGCACACCCAATCAGGAAGACGGTGGGGTGGAGCTACCTTGTGTCCGTCGTTGAAGGCCAGCGCCCGGACTTTGCAGTTGTAGGGGTTGGTGTACTCTTTGGGAATGTCCTTCAGGGCGCGGTGGGAGATGTGGGAGTAACTGGGGACCCCCTCGGCGTCCTGTCTCCTCTCAGTCCGGTTTAGCACCTCCTCGGAAACCTCCCACAGCCCCATGGAGCCGTCCCGGGACCCTAAGGGGCGGGGTGGGAGTGGATTTTAATTCATCTCTGGGTGGTGACATAATTTGCCTCCAACCCTGTCGAATGGTAGAATAACAACTATTCTCTTTGCTCCTCTGGATTTGAGGTTATCATTTCTGAATGCAGACATCTTACCTGCCACCTGTCATTGGACAATACAAGCTTCAGTTTTCAGGTGATTTACCTGTTATTAAATTATCAACGTAGTTCCGACAGACCTAAGAATGGTCTACACCAGCACTGAAAATAGACAATTTCTTTGTAAAGCCTCATTGTAAAGCAGCAATACCCCCCCCCCCCCCAGGACTGAATTAACAGGCTTTAGTTCCCTTCACCCTCTGCTAAAAGAACAGATCCTCAGAGAACACATCAGAGTTGTGTGCTAACAGTGTAGCAGCGCTAACAAGCTCACCGGATACAGCCATGGTGTCACTAATCCAGGCGATGGAGAAGATCCAGTCATTGTGTCCATCCTAAGGAAGGGCAGCAGCGGGAGAAGGGTTAGCACAAAAAGCTCTTATTCACAACCCTGGCAGGTAAACCTCATTTCCATCATTAGATAAACTCCAACAACCCTTCTAGATGTCACATCAGCAAGTTTTAAATGTTCCAAGTGTCCCTTCAATTCTCTATCGGGCTGTGACCTGTATCAGGTATTCATTCCATCGTTCCTTTCTGTCCATCTCCGCACCCCCGCAGATCCACAGAAGCAGAGGGAGAGAGAGAGACAAAGAAAGAGACGGAGAGAGAGGGAGAGACAGAAACAGAGAAAGGGAGCAAGTGAAGCAATGCGAGAGGGACAGAGAGAGAGAGGGAGAGAGAAACAGAGAGAGGGAGAGAGAGCGAAGCAGAGAGAGAAACACACAGAGACAGAGAGAGAGAGAGAGAGAGAGAGAGAAACACTCACGTCCCCCAGGCAGACGGGGTCCAGTGTGGGTAGCCGGTACACGGCCAGGCTGTTGGGGTTGTCTCCGCCGGTGGCCAATAGGGAGCCAGAGGGGTTGAGCTCGATGGCATGGATTCCACAGCTCTGCTGGTCCAACCCAGCCCCTGCCCCTGGCCCCGCCCCTGACCCCACCCCAAGCCCCACCCCCGGGACACTAGCGAGGGACCCCGCAGGCCCATTCCCCAGGACTCCCCCGCCTCCTCCTGCACCTCCTCCTCCGGCCTGCGCCTCCCTGTCCTTCAGCATGGGGATGCGCGTGATCTGCCCCGTCAGAACATCCACCACAAACAACTGGGAGAGAGAGGAGAGACAGTCAATCTCACACACACACACACGCACGCACCCTCGCTCACCGTGTTGCACTTGGTCCCGCACACACACACACACACACACACACCCTCACCGTGTTGCACTTGGTCCCGCACACACACACACACACACACACCCTCACCGTGTTGCACTTGGTCCCGCACACACACACACACACACACACACACACACCCTCACCGTGTTGCACTTGGTCCCGCACACACACACACACACACACACACACACACACCCTCACCGTGTTGCACTTGGTTCCGCACACCACCTGCCGGTGGTTGAGCCACTGGGAGGCGAAGACCTTGTTGAGGCGGCCCAGGCTGTACTGGCGCTCGCGCAGGATGCCCGGCAGCCGCCCGGCCGCGAAGCCCCTCAGGCTGCGCTGGAGCCGCCACTCGTGCTGCTGCTGCGGACGGAACTCCCGCCCCCGCAGAGCGCACACCAGAGACCGCCGCCAGCGCCACGAGCAGGAGGAGGAGGAGGACGAGGAGGACGAGGACACACGGGCACGCTTGCAGGGAGACTGGCACCAGCCCACCTGAGAGAGAGAGAGAGAGAGTGAGAGTGAGAGAGTGCACGAGGGGGGGAGAGAGAACAAGAGAGAGAGGGGGAAAGGGAGAGAGAGAGTGAGGGGGAGAGAGGCAGAGAGAGAGAGAGAGACCGAGAGTGAGGGGGAGAGAGGGGGAAAGGGAGAGAGAGAGTGAGGGGGAGAGAGGCAGAGAGAGAGAGAGAGAGAGTGTGTGAGGGGGAGAGAGGGAGACCGAGAGTGAGGGGGAGAGAGGCAGAGAGAGAGAGAGAGAGAGAGAGAGTGTGAGGGGGAGAGAGGGAGACCGAGAGAGAGGGGGGGAGAAAGAGAGAGAGATACCGGGGGCGGGGGGGGGGGGGGCGAGAGAGAGAGAGGACAAATAAATTCTTATTAAATACAGAATTTTTAATACAGAAAAGGGCACTACATTTTATTGAGTATTAGTGCAAACAACTCTGCAATATGAAGCTCTGAAAACCAGAGGTAAGCTCAGGAGAGTGTGCGCTCAGTCATCTGATTGTGAAGCTCTCTGAACTATAACACCAACCAGATTCAGATCAGCACTGCCAACCACAGCATGAAACAAATCATAACCATTCATTTGGAGCACTGGAAGACAAGGATCTCAGAAAATAAATAAACTTAACTGCCATCGGGCCCTAAACAGAGAACACACAAACACACACAGACAGAGCATCTCTCTTCCATCGGAGATACAAAGCAGAGACAGATACTGAACTACACAGGCTTACTGACCACAGCTTAGCAACCAAGAATGTGGACATAAAAGGTCATGGTGACCCAAAGATGAATAATTATGTGGTCACTGTAGGAGAGGAGAGGTGGAGACAGACGCACTTCCTCTGACACTGTGAGAAATACACTGAACTAAGAAAAGTGTATTTCAGTAAATAGTACATTTATGTAAGATTTTTTATTTTTTTTAAGTTATAATAATCTTCATCCATTCACTGAAACCTTCATTGTCATTGCCTTTCTATTTAAAATAACTTGCATATAATGCTTGGACATAGATTTTTGGCATTAAAATGGGTCATTTTACCCAAAACAAACCATTTCCAATTTGAGTAGTAACACTGCCATTAACATGAAGCAGCCAGCCAAGTGAAGGGTTCTTCATCAGACTTCTGAGATAAGCACATTCAAGTGCGTTTTCTATTCCAAAGACGAGAGACGGTGGGCTCTTAATGCAACGTGTGTGGGATGCACGTTTTAAAATGTCCTCTGGACATGAGCCTCGGTAACATAACACACATTGAAGCATAGTATGTTTCAGCCATTCACGGCCTTAGTAACATAGCACACAAGGCACACTGCAAACCAATCGAACAAGATCACACACTTGGTTTACAGACACAGGTTTTGCCACTCTTATCGGAATCTGGGACTTTCATAAGAGATCTTCTGGTTCAGTAACTGCGTCACAAGGAGCAAATCCGTCAGCAAAAACATGGCGTCAGCAAGCGGCAGCTCAGAAATGATATTCAGCCATATGACTGTGGTATTCAGCTCTATGACTGGTATTCAGCACTATGACTGGTATTCAGCACTATGACTGGTATTCAGCTCTATGACTGGTATTCAGCTCTATGACTGTGGTATTCAGCTCTATGACTGCTATTCAGCTCTATGACTGTGGTATTCAGCTCTATGACTGGTATTCAGCTCTATGACTGTGGTACAGTAGTACTGTTCTCTGCCATACTGAGCTCAGCCAGTGTAAGATAAATTTTGGGCAATGGGTAGATTGTGGAATTTTGAAGACTCTCGAGCTCCTGAAATGGACCAGAAATGTATTTACCCTGCATGACTGGCCACTGTGTCTGTTTCAATACAGACACAATAAACAGCAGATGAAATCTATTCATAAGATTCAGTGGGTAGCACTGTTGCCTCACAGCAAGAAGGACCTACGATTGAATGACCTGACCCTGACCAACAATTAGGCTAAATGCTGGATGGACAGCAACACACAGCCATCCTTCAGATTAAATATAGTACTATCTGTCACACATTTTTAACCAGAACTTCTGTTTTTTTTTTATTTATTTTTTTTAAGAAAATCCTTTTCACCACATAACTCTGTAAAACAAAACGTCAACTACATCTAAATGTCCTTTTCTGTTGCAAGTGTACCAAGACACACTATTGTTTCATTAATAGTACAGCAATTGTGAAAATATGTCATTTGTACACAAATGTAACCAGTGCTAAATACAGTTTATGTAACTTTATATTAGCTTTGCCAATATCAGTGAATCCATGTTGCAATATTAGGTGACATTTTGGATAACAAAGGGTGTTTCTGATACCTCACATGGCCAATTTGTCATTATGATATCATTAACACAATCTACTGAGAGGGACAAGAACACACAAATTATTTTTGTTATCCAAGTTTTTACCAAATGTTACAACAGACATAGGCTATAGCTGATATGGGCTACAGAAATGATGGAAAAATACACGTGAACATCAGGTTTTGGCTTTTTGGACACATCCAATTTTTAACAGATCCATGCTAACATACAGTACATTTCCAAATACAAGACATTCCAAAAGATGTTCTGTGGAGAATGTGGTGATAGGTTCATAGCTGCCACAGTGGAGAACAGGTTCAGACAAACAGCAGTTGTGTCATTCGTTACATGCAGTTAGCGGACCCATGCCCAGAGCTCTACTGTAGTCGGTAATATCACAATAGAAACACAGGCCGTGTGTCTATAATGGGCTGAGGGAATATGCTGGCTCAGCAGATTCTTTTAATACGCCTGCTCTGCGACACGTCGGCGTTTAAGAGGCGCGTGACGTTTGGGACTCTGGGGGGGGGGGGGGGGGGGGGGTTTGGGAGAACATCACGCCAGCAGAGTCCAGCTGGGGGGGGGGTTTCCAAACGGGGCCGTCGCTGGGACACACCAACTCATCATCCGCCAAATAAAGGAGGTCTGTGTCGCCGGGGGGGGGGGGGGGGGGGGGGTGGAGGGGTGGGGACAAATGACCTGACTGACAAGAGGCCCGATGGCAGGAGAACAGCGCAGCTGCGCTAAGCTGTGCAGTCAGCTCCAGAACACAGGAATGAGCAGTCACTCCGTGTTCAGTACAACGGCCTGCGCAGTGGCTGCACATCCTGAACACCAGTCTGCGCAATGGCTGCACATCCTGAACACCAGTCTGCGCAGTCACTCAGCATCCTGAACACCAGTCTGCCTGGTCACTCAGCATCCTGAACACCAGTCTGCGCAGTCACTCGGCATCCTGAACACCAGTCTGCGCAGTCACTCGGCATCCTGAACACCAGTCTGCGCAGTCACTCGGCATCCTGAACACCAGTCTGCGCAGTCACTCGGCATCCTGAACACCAGTCTGCGCAGTCACTCGGCATCCTGAACACCAGTCTGCGCAGTCACTCAGCATCCGGAACACCAGTCTGCGCAGTCACTCAGCATCCTGAACACCAGTCTGTGCAGTTACTCAGCATCCTGAACACCAGTCTGTGCAGTCACTCAGTTAGTGTTCAGTACAATGAACTTATGGACGGTGCCGTGTGGGGGGGGGGGGGGTCTTATGGCCGCTGTCAGGTGGGGGTGGGGGGCAGACTCCACTGCCTTTCTGCCTGCTGCTATTTTTAGATTCACTCAAGAAACACGTGACACGTGAGCAGATGCATGCTGTGGTTTTACCTCACATGTGTAGCTAACTACCCCGTCAAAGCCCCCCCCCCCAGATTTAATTTGGCGGATGGTAAACTCAATTACACTCACTTTCCAATTTCATACCTGCGAATAGAAATTTAGCCCCAACTGCCCAATTAACTGAGTAACTCTGCAATATGCCAGTGGGGTAATATCACAAGAGCTGCATGCAAAGACCATGTGAAAGTAACTGACTGTGACTATGCAGTCACAATGGTCATGTTTGCCATCAAAGATATGCTGTAGCACAAGTGATATCGGTCTTTCATTTCAGATAAAGCTAATGCAAGGGTAACACTCTCACACAAGGAGTGGAATCATTGGCTATGTACATTTCATGTCTTTCCCATACTGTTCTAAAGGTTTACAACATGGGATCTTTAAACACCTGCCTGTTTTGTTTTTTGCTCGTTTGTTTTCTTCTTTCGCTCCGCGACGATGTGCACGCAGAACTTCGCCAACAAACACTCCAAGAGAGCACCGGTGCGTGCGACACTCAAGCAAACATTCGAAAGAGCTGCCAGTCATCCGTCACTGGCTCCGCCCCCTGCTCACACAGCACGACGACTCTCACAAGTCACAGCGGTGCCAGTTCTCGGCCAAGAAGCTGTGGTGCTACTCAGTCACATGGTGCTACACAAAAGCTCTCCTCCACCTGTGCGCACAAACAGTGATGCCATTTTCGAAACCCCGACACTCTCTCTCTTCCGCACGCCCTCCTTTGTGTGTACACCACCTGATATGGGGCATTTTCATCACTCAGCGAGTTCCTTTCCTGATTTGTAATGCCGTCTATGGTGCCAATGCCAGCATTACCCCCTTCCGAAGCAGTTTGGGACAATGAACATAATTACATGAGGTACAAGCAAAATTCCATTGAGGAGACCAGTCGGGAACTGAAATGAGAGGGCCAATTTCAAATGCGACATTTCTGCATGCGGTGCATTGCATTATGGTCCTTATCAAAATGGCGCCAGCAAAATTACGTGCAACAGCAGATGCTGAAAAACCACAAGCAGCAACGAGTCGAGTGCAAGAGAAGATCCCTCACGATATAGCAGCTATGGAGCAGTTAGTCCCAGCCAAGGAGTTGAGAGGACAGGCAGAACCACTCTGTTCAGACCGGTCTGAACTATTTAAACATTACATTACAGGCATTTAGCGGACGCTCTTATCCAGAGCGTCTTACACAACTTTTTTTTGTTTACATTACATCCATTTCTACAGCTAGGTAGATACTGAGGCAATGCAGGTTAAGTATCTTGGCTCAAGGGTACAACAGAATTGAACCGGAGACCTTTAGGTTACAAGACTAGCTCCTTACCCATTCTACTACACTGCCGCCTCTCGTTCTAAAGAAATAAGAGGCACTGGTACTCTACAGAGATGCGTGTATGACAATTATACAGATAAAATGTTCACAAGCTCTCTGATTGGTCAAGCCAAGGCCATGTGGTTTGCTGGTTTTACACTGTATGTGTCATACAAACGCTGGAAGATGGCCTGCTCCATTCATGCCATACAATTCCCTATGCTGAGTCAGCTTTGAAGCACATATGGTGCCAGCAGCCCGTTAGCACTAAGGGAAGTTCCTTTAGTGGGGCACAGTTGTTAGAAAGGCAGCTTTCACAGCAGTATGAAAGGATTCACAGATTGTCTTTTTTTTGTGATAAATTTTCAATAACTAGCTTATATCTTGTTCAATCACAGAACAATGAAACCTACTTTATCCTTAACTTTTATTGATACATTTCAGTAGATATTCAATCTTAAGTCTTTCACAACAATTACATTAGATGACGGGCATTTAGCAGACCCTCTTATCCAGAGAGACTTACAAAATTTTCACATAGCATTTACCCTGCATCCACTTATACAGCTGGATATATACTGAAGCAATGCAGGTACAGTACATTGCTCGATGGTACAACGGCAGCGTCCTACCCGGGAATCAAACCTGTAAGTTACAAGGCCAGGTCCTTACCCATTATACTACACTGCCGCTCAATTCTGTGTATTAAACAGTCGTGATTTTCAAACTATTATTACGGATTTTCAAACGCGTCACATCCTGTAAATAGAGAGAAAAGAAATGCTTGCTTATATGTGCCATCTTGTGAGGATGGAATGGAGAACGGCTCAATTTCATCTCAGCTCTGGCTGGTTCACACATAGCCGCAGTGAAGACATACATGCAGATGTAAAAACTGTCCCAAAAGGGGACTCGTGCTGTTAAAAACCAACAAGCCCGTGCCAGTGGCTCTGACATTAGGAAAGGCTACAGGCTGAACTCAGATTGCAAAAAAAAAGTTGTTTGTTTTTCCTGACTGCAAACTGTTTAAACAGTGAACACAATTGGTGTCGTGCTAACTATTTATAAGATAGGACAAAACCACTGCACCTTTGCCAGCATGGGGCCGACAGTGCAAGACCTAACCTCAAAGTGGAGAGAGAGCGGACGACCGTTCGTTTGAGTTCAGTGGAGCGGACAGCTCCGCAGAGTCGTGTAATTGCGACTTCATGACATTTCATAAAATTCTGAAGTGGCTGCTAGCACTTATCCGCCCGAGTATTTCTAAAAAGTCCTCAATACGGGCCAAAATAGTATCCGCTGATCAACCATGTTGATCAATTTGATCGGCTAAGGATAGCATGATATCTCGGAGCCCGATGTCTTCCATATTGTCCGCACAACAGCTTGCATATAGATTCAGTGCTGTTCTGGTGCTGTTGCTTTGGTTTGAATCTGTGAGATAACCACGCCCCATTCATTTGAATATAACAGATGGAAATCAATAAATGTGACATGAAATAAATAAATGTGGAATTATGAAATAAAAGTCCCCTGAAATAAATAAAAATAGTCCTTTGAAAAACGTCATTTTAAAATAAAAACCTATTTATTTATTTATTGAACTATACTGACTCATATTTATATTTACATTTATTTATATATTTATTGTCTCATTTATTTCAGGATTTATTTCATAGCCATATTTATTTCATAGGCATATTTATTTATGTATTTACTTAATATTGACTTAAACGGCATTCCACAGGCCTCTTCCAAGTATTTATGGAATTACGCTCTTCCGTCCTCCATCCTCGCCTTCTTGAAAGCAGGTAGGCTACATGTACATTCCACTGCGGACAGCATTTCACATTAGCATTTCAAGTCTTTTTTGACGCCGGCTAATTAATTAAAGAGAGATTACAGCTCGCCGCAACATATGCCGGGATAAAGAGGCGTCATCACCGTCAATGCAAAAAAAAAAAAAAAGCAAAAAAAAAAATCTTTATAACCTTTATACTTACCAGGTGCTACTATGCAGCAGCACGTCTCAACCAGTACATTTCATTCATTAATCTCTTTGTCAGGCCGCCATTGTAAATAAGAATTTGTTCTTAATGACTTTCCTGGTGAAATAAAAAATAAAATAAAAATGTACTGTATTTTAGAAAATACAGTACAAATATGACCAGATCAGGCGCGGATATCTCAATAGGCCTACTTGAGGTCAAGGCAAGTAAAACTTAATTTATTCAACAAACGTGATAAGAAAGACCATGGAATCATACGAGTTAAGTATAATTCTAGGGTTGAAAAATGTACTGTCGCGGAAAATCCGTTCAAGTGTGAAACACCGACAGCAACAAATGTAATTGAAGAAAGGGTGATTTTTGACAACCGAACATTGGACGTGGCAGTAGTATTGGTGACAGGTGCCAGGTTATGGTGGGAAACTCATTGAGAACAGAAATGATTGAGGGATGATTGCCATCGCTTATACATTAGCTGTCACTGTTTGGCAAAATAATCACAATATCAGTTTTTGCCTTCTCAAAAAATGTGACGATATTTCCATCAAAAGGACAAAACGTCCAAATCAGTCATCGCTGCTCGTCACACTGGTGTACCAACGTACCGACTACAGATATCAGACATAATCTGAGAGTAAAATTTAGCCGGGCCTGCCAATCGCCCCAGCAAAAACAGGACATTGCCAACCGAAATAAGACACATGGTGCTAGCTAAATTAACGAACAGCTGTGAATTTGTCTATGCTACCTATGCCATTTATAATCTAGCTACATTGGACATGGCATCTGGTGTCGACCGATGTTACACCTAATGGTAAATTAGCATTAGGTAAGATGGGTGTTTAGCAGTATGCTCACAAGATATTAGCTAAAATAGTAAACTGTGGCCATAGGTCTTAATAACGAGCGTTAGACAAGCGCTTAATTCATGCATTCAAGCGACCAAGCTAGCTGCCGAGCTAGCATGACCGATACCAGCATTATCAGGATAAATGTTAAATTAGCCGTTCTCGCTAGCCAACTACGAAGGCACCCGGTGCAGGCACGCAATTTACAGCTGGTGCTGTTGTGTAATGTATCACGTTAATGTTTAGTGTCATACGTGTGCTGACTAGTTTAAGGACTCCGCAACGTTGCTAAATTAACAAAACTAGGCAGTTAAAAACGGCTAAATTAAATATGTTGATTTACGTTTGAATACACAGTTCGCAATATGCCGAATGGAAACACAGCGGCTGAATTAGTAATTACACAATATCCTGCTACCTAGTCTACATAGCTACATTTCCAGTGAAAGGCTAGCTTGTTAGCCAGCTAGCTAAATGATTATGTTTGCTCAGAAATGTATTAGCTAGCTGTTAGGCAAAGCTACAGCAGCCAGTAAGCTAAAGCAGTAGGGCTCGAACCGGCGGCCGCCTACCTGTTGTTGCTCCTTGGGCTCTCCTGCCTTCCTTTTCCTGCTAACTGTTTTTCTCGCCATAATCCGACACACACAGGTCCCTCACCCACATGGAGGGCAATAGTAACGCTGGGTACTGGATCATATAATGGCACTTTGCTATTTTACTGCCTGTATCGAAGCAGTGTCCCGCAACTAGAAAGGGCGATCGCGGCAGAAGTTGAGTCTTCTCTCCTCCCCTCCCACCTCCGCCACCCAGGCCTCAGCGCTTTAGTTCGCAGGCGTTGAGGGGCGGCTGTCCCAGAAAAGGCAACCCCTCCTACCGGGTGCGCTGATTGCCTCCGTCGTCTAGTATCTCCTTGCAAATTGCATCATCACCTACGTCATCAGGAACCCGTGCGCAGGCGCACTCATCTTGAGCGTACAAAAATAAGAGCGTACCTGTGGCGGTGCCCATAAAAAGAGGCCTGGAGTCGGCTTCTCAGGAGGGGCTTTATTTTCTCCTCGTTATTGGTTATTGTTGGGAAACCTTAGTGTCGGCTTCGCTTATGTTTGCGGGTGCTTGAGAGAAACTGTAACATAATTAATTATGTTGACATGTAAAATGATTGTTTTTTTCAGACATAGTTGTCATTTAATTTGGCCAATAGGTCAGTGTTAACCAACTCTGCTCCTGGAGATCTAGCTTCCTGTAGGTTTTCCTTTGAACCCTAACAAAGCACACCTAATTCAATAGCTAGAGATCTTGTTCAGAAGCTAATTAGTAGAATCAGGTGTGCCAAATGAGGGTTGAAATGAAAACATACACGATGGTGGATCTCCAGGACCGGGGTTGGTAACCCACTGGTGAAGGTTGTAATGCAAGGTTTGAAACGACTGATATCAAGGCATAAATCCATGTGATTTTTGATGACTCGGCTTCCAGCAGTTTTCTGTGCAAAACATACGATCTCTCGTGCTCTCTCTCTCTCTTTTGGGAACTTTTTTTTTTTTTTTTGCTGACTGTCCCTCGGTTCAGCGGCTGCACAACCCGGCCGACGCTTCTCGCTGCCACCACATCCTGACACAATGGTCTTTTTGTTGTGCTCGTGCGTTTCTATTTTCTGAGCCCGTGTGAAAAGGCCACCCCTACTCCTCGTTACCGAGTTCAAAAGGATTACTGTCCGAGGGAGGACTTTCTTTTCTCTCTTAAAAAAAAACAAAAAAACTGCTAAATGTAAGACAATAGATGAAAACCTGTATACACTGGCATTTATGCGACACAGCACTATAATATTCATGAGAGTACATTTACTACCACTCCTATATACCCTTGTTTCAGTAGTAATAAATGATAAATACTTGTGAATTTCATTATGTTTTCAATATGTTGTGCATCACACAGTGATGTCATTATCCCATGCTAGACTTTTCCAATTCCATCAACAAAGCTCACGTTGATTGACCTTTATCGTGGAAGGGTGGTGTGTATTCTTCCTACAGAATTTCTGACACCGGTAGACTCCACAGCACAGCACACAGGCTGCACTGTAGTGGCCCAACACCCTGTCAAGGGATTTTTACTTTTTATTTCCGTTACCCTTGTTTTTGTCCACCACCTGTAATGTCCTGTTCTGCATCCTGTTTCAAGTCTCTTCTCGTTCAGAATCTGCACTTTCTCCACCTCCAGTTCCTACATCCCTCTTCTTCAACAAGTCTATTCAGACTGTTTGACGTAAAGTAAAAAATGTAATTTTATTTCTGTCAAAAAACAAGCCTGAACGGCTCAAAGCTTCTTGTTTTGGTTCTATTTTCCACACTCAGGAGCAGTACATCCTGATTTGGCTCAAGTTTGTCACATCGCTTGGTCACAGTCTGTAGACGTACTCAAAATGTTTCCCCTTGCACCAAGCCTGCGTCTAACATAGATTCCAGACAGACATTTTAGCTACATCTTGATAACCTTTTCAATGACAGCAGTGGACTGTTGTGTCCTCATAAAATGATTTATTGTGGCTTAATCTACAAGTGAATCGTCACTGGTGCAGAGTAAGTGGCAAAAACAATAACCATTGTATAGATTCAGAAGCGATTCGGCCCACCTCTGTTCTAGATTTGGCCATAGCTGAATCATTGCCCACTCATTCTGAAGGCTTGCGGTTGGTTGAATCTTTGGGCTCTTTTTGATTTGATAATTATATTTTACATTCCTCCCCACACCCCATCCAAACATCATTCCACCCATCCACACCCCCACCCTCACAATAACTCATTCCAAGCATTTGAGTACAGTTTTATTTTATAAAACACATTTTGATGGCAACACTGCTTTGAAAATTACCCCAGTCACAGCAAAGTTTAATCATGGATTCCAAATGTGTTCCTGCAACTGAAAGACTGGGTCACTCTTGTATGTGTGGGAAGCTGACCTATGAAAGTCCACAGAGGTTGTGTGTACGGAGAGAAGCAAAGCAGAATAAAAACTTCACTGGTTGTTCTGTATGGGTCGTCACACAACACTGAACTGATGGCCACATGGCCAAATAAATCCGTGCCACTTCTCTCTCCACTGCTGACGATCACCCTCTTCTGATAGGTCTACGAGCCTCATGTGATGCAACTTGACCAATCACAGACAGACGCATCAGGGGCAACGTGAAAAGACGCACACATTCACTTAACTTCATGACGGGACGGCAAAATGTCATTGAACATTTTACACGTTTATGAGGGAATCACAGGGTCACATTATGCTCGTTTAAATGCTGGGGTTAGCTACACGCACACGAAAGGTCAAGAGCGTGACCTCTGCGTTACCACAGACGTCAAAACCCAGAGGTCACCTCCAGACCATCTCCGATATCACCAAAGTTCCACGGCACTTAAACTAAAAATCAGCCCTTTAACCTTGTAGTGTGTGCCTCATTAGATCTTTTTAATCAAGTCCAGTCACTCTTTGTTCCTTACGAGCTGCGTGCCAGCATTAATTCGCTAAGAGCGCAAGCGAAGGGTCGGCACAGAAGGTTCCACCTCTAGAGGGCAGAAGACCGCCTGGCTGAGACAAGAACCAAACACCACAGCTCGGCTTTCGGACTCGGAAGACGGAAAAAGGCGCAGAGCCCTGGACATGAACGGACGAGGCGGGGAGGAGCTGCAGAACATATCACACTGTGGCTACATAAAATACAAAATGGCACCTTTACACCACTATAATTTCCTCCCCCATAGTTGTGAGCAAAATGAATCTCAGTGGTGGCCAACCTGTGAATGCATGGGGGTCTGATTCCAGGCCCATGGTCACTATAAAACACTTGCAGCAAATGAAAGAAAAAGTGCTTTGGAAAAAAAAATGTATATGACATGGAAATATTTAAGCCAATCATTGAAAAGATAACCAAAACATCAACAGTTCACATAGGAAACCTTTCAATTAAATTTCCAAATATTTTCACTACTGAGCTTTACTTTTAGGGTCACCAATTGCCAACCACTGAAATAACCTCTGTTCTGAAGTGTGGTACACCAGATATGTTATTAATCGACAGAAAAAAAAGGAACACGAATGAAGAACCAATAAAAAAGAAAACTGTAGTAATGTTGGTGCTGTAGTTAGCCAATGGGGAGGACAATCACATCTGACTTCACTGTTAAAAAAAAAAAAGGCAGAAAAAAATACATTTTTTTCCCAAATTTCTTTTGTGGGTGTGGCCAATCAAAGCCATTTTCACACCAGTTCACTAGGAAAAGTGTTCCACATGACCAAACAGTCAGTCTACCAGTCTTAACAACAGCCCTCCGGTCAGCTAGAGGGCGCTGTTGTGGACGAGAAGCCACCATTCTGAAAATTCTGCCTGACACCCATTCTCTCACAGTCTCTATTGCACTAGAGAGGCAGGCTGCATTAACAACACAAACCTAATGACTCACTGTTGTTTTCTTTCTTAACAATCCACACATTAACACTTAAAGACTTTCAGGAGTATCTTTCAGAATGTTCTAAGTAGAAGATTAATTGCTAATTGATTTTAATATATGGTGGAAGTGCCTTAATGTGTACCTTAACATACTTTTAAAATGAATTATTAATCGAGAGATCTATATTAATGAGTTAAGCTGTGTGCACTGGGTGGTCCTGCTGTCTTGGTAATTATGTGTGTGCCTGTGCCTCGTCATGTTTGTAATTGACAGTTTGTGCGTGTGTGTGTGTGTGTGTGTGTGTGTGTGTGTGTGTGTCTTGTCAAAATTCTACATCTCGAAACAAAACTTTTTTTTTTTTTTAACGCGGATCTTCTTTTCATCGAGTATGCTGTCCATTCCAGTGCAGAAACCAAAGGTGCAGTAGTTACACTTTTCCTTAACGTTAACATTACTTAAATGAACCATGTTTTTAGTTCAGTTAATGCAGTTCCTAAAACAGAAAGCACAGAGAAGAACCTCAAATAAACAACAAAAAACACGGCGGAGTCCTCCCGCAGGATAAGACAGACAGCGAAAGGAGAGTCCAGCGGTAACGGCGCGGGCCACAGACGCAGAAAGGGCACTTTGTCGAGTCTTCTGTGGCGGGACTGCGGGACGGGCGGGGTCTGTGCGTGCGCTGCACTGGCGGTCCTGGGGGGTCCCGGGCTCGCAGCGTTCGACGGCAGCTTTGTAGCGGGGAGAGAGAGCGCTTGTCCCCAACACACCGAGCCTGGCGTGCCTCCTCCCAGCCCCCAAACCCGGCCCCGCCCCTCCTGTGCAGTGTCCACGGCGACGGCCGCAGGCTCGGTCCGTTCGGACCCCATGAAAACGCCGAAAAGCGTCCTCTTCACAGCGTTCCCCTGGTGGCTTTTCTCTTTTTTGTCTTTCTTTTCCCGTTTGTGTCCACACCAGTCTTTACTCTGCAAAATGGACAAAAGGCCAACCAGGGGTCGGCTCGTCTCTGTCGTGTCCGCACACCTCTCTTTTGTCAACAAAAAAGTTTGTGATTCTTGTATTTTGCTTTCTCCACAACGTTTTCCATGAGCTCAGCTCTCTCACTCCATTTTTCTCATTCACAGACTCATTCTCTCTCTCTCCCTTTCTCATTCTCTCACACACACACACACTCCATCTCTTTCTCTTTTTCATTCACACTCTCTCTTTCTCTTTCTCATTCTCATTCACATACACACACACACACACTCTCTCTCTCTCTCTCTCAGGTAGCAGTAACAGGTAGCAGAGTCAGTGAGTGCCGGGCACAGAGGATCATGGGTAAGCCCGCCCAGGCGTGTGTCTGTGGGAAGGGGTGGTCGGGGCGGCGGGGCGGGTCGGGGCGGCGGCGGGCCGGGGGCGGGGCCGGGGCGGGCCTCAGCTGGCCGCTGCTCGGGCCATCAGGTCCTCCAGCGCCTTGTCCTGGTCGTTGTTGTGCTCCAGCAGCACCTCCTTAATGGCGTCCCTCTCAAAACCCATCTCACCAAACCGAGACATGAGCTGCAGGAACTCCAGCGCCTGGGAGGGGGAGGGGAGGGGAGGGAGAGAGAGAGGAAGAGAGAGAGAGGGGGAGGTGGAGAGGTGGATTTAAAGCATTGCAAATAAAGCTGTAATTCGCTTACAATTATTAAATTCACAAATTAATATCTGGTGGACATGGGGTCTCACTGGCCAAATTGGTCAAGCATAGTTTGATTCCAAATTTGAGTATTTGCTTAAATCTGTCATTCTGGGAATCAAAGCAACAAGCCCAGGCCCAGGCCCAGGCCCAGGCCCAGTTCCCCAACTGCCATCTCTGTCTAAGTGGCGCCAAACGGTCCCCATGACGACTGGCATCTCCATGGTAAAGATGAGCACCTACGACCTGCACTGACCTTCTCTTCTGAGCACTGGTACATCTCCAGGCACTCCTCCACCGCACTGGCATCGAACCCTCTCTCACACAGCCGTGCGTGCACAAACAGGTAATCCAGCACCTGGAAATATACCAAAACAGAACAAAAAAGCTAAAAATCACAACTTTAATCACAGCTCTTCAACAGGACTGACATGCCTGAATTAATTTCGTTACACATCACATAGCTAATACAGAGGAAAGGAGAGAGAGAATGAAAGTGAGAGAGAGAGACAAAGAGGTACAGAGAGTAAGAGCG
Organism: Anguilla anguilla; assembly: GCF_013347855.1. Lineage (NCBI taxonomy): Eukaryota > Metazoa > Chordata > Actinopteri > Anguilliformes > Anguillidae > Anguilla > Anguilla anguilla. Next base: position 30,638,155 of record NC_049214.1, read on the forward strand.
CATGAGAGAAAGAGATAAAGAGAGAGAGGTACAGGGACAGAGAGAGAGAGGGGTACAGATAAAGACAGAGAGAGAGAGAGATACAGAGAGAGGGGTACAGATGAAGAGAGAGAGGGGTACAGGGACAGAGAGGGGTACAGAAAAAGAAAGAGAGGTACAGAGAGAGGGGTAGAGAGACAGAGAGAGAGAGAGGTACAGAGACAGAGAGAGAGAGAGCGGTACAGGGACAGAGAAAGGTAGAGAGAGAGAGAGTGAGAGGTACAGATAAAGAGAGAGAGAGAGAGAGATCCTCAAATCCTGACCAAGTACAGGCTCAGTGACCACACCTTAGCAATTGAAAAAGGAAGGCACAAAAAAACATGGCTACCCAAAGAAGAACGTATATGTGGTCACTGCAAGACAGGAGAGGTAGAGACAGAGATGCACTTCCTGTTATATTGTGAAAAATATTCACAGATAAGGGAAACATATTTTAATAAGATACAAAACTCAACATTCCTAAACAAATTTCCCTCCCTAAAAAATGACGAAAAGCTGCGAGTTTTATTAGGAGAAGGAGCGACAGCCTCACTCGCAGCTAGATACGTTTTTGCCTGTCACAGCCTGAGGGACAGTGGGTGAGCATCCGGCAAACATATGTATGTGTGTATGTATATATACATATGTGTTTGTATGTATATGTGTGCGTATGTATATGTGTGTGTGTATGTGTGTGTGTGTATGTATGTATGTATGTACATATATGTATATATATATATGTATATATATATGAATGTGTGTGTATGTGTACATGTATATAATATAATTAATTCAATTCAGTTAACTTAATAGATAAGTATTATGTTCCTATCATTTATGCTGTTATCGTTGTTGCTGCCTGTCTTCTTTTTTCCTTTTGATTATATATTCTTACTGTAGTTGATTGCTGTTGTCACTACGCTTTGGCAATATGTATTTTTAAATATGTCATGCCAATAAAGCATTTGAATTTGAATTTGAATTTGAGAGAGGTACAGGGACAGAGAGAGGTAGAAGAGAGGGTAGAGAGAGAGAGCGAGAGGTACAGATAAAGAGAGAGAGAGGTACAGATAAAGAGAGAGAGAGAGAGGTACAGATAAAGAGAGAGAGAGAGAGGTACAGGGACAGAGAGAGGTAGAAGAGAGGGTAGAGAGAGAGAGCGAGAGGTACAGATAAAGAGAGAGAGAGGTACAGATAAAGAGAGAAAGAAAGAGGCACAGATAAAGAGAGAGAGAGAGGTACAGGGACAGAGAGAGAGAGAGGTACAGGGACAGAGAGAAAGAGAGAGAGAGGTACAGGGACAGAGAGAGAGAGAGAGAGAGGTACAGGGACAGAGAAAGGTAGAGAGAGAGAGAGAGAGGTACAGATAAAGAGAGAGAGAGAGGTACAGATAAAGAGAGAGAGAGAGGTACAGGGACAGAGAGAGAGAGAGAGAGAGGTACAGGGACAGAGAGAGAGAGAGAGGTACAGAGACAGAGAAAGGTAGAGAGAGAGAGAGAGAGGTACAGATAAAGAGAGAGAGAGAGGTACAGGGACAGAGAGAGGTAGAAGAGAGGGTAGAGAGAGAGAGGGGGGGGCAGGCGAGCGGTACGGTACCTGCTCCACGTTCTGGCCCTGTCTCTGCATGGCCTTCATCACCCCCTCGTAGGAGTAGCCCATGCCCACGATGGTCTCCACACACTGCCTCTCGCTCGGTGACAGGCTGAACAGGGCCCCGCACTGCCCCGGCCCACCACCGGGGGGCGACACCACGCCGGCCGCTGGGACCAAACCAGGCTGTGGGGAGGAGTGTTTGTGACATCACGTCAAACGGAGAGCAGACGGGTAAAGACTCACAGCAACAGGAAAAAGATACACCCCATTTCAATAATCACCGATGAAATTATGTACAGGTATAAAATAAGAGCATGCTTTTCAAAAAAGAAATACTGCCTGAGTAACATGAGTAACCACTCCAACAAACGACTCAAATTAAAACTGGTGTCATTTGGCATGACATGCAAGGTTCTGAATGAGCTGCTGCTCTGAAGGGTTTGTATCTGAGGTTCTCCTGTACACAACACAACACAACGCGACAAGAAAATCACCCAATCCTAGCGCCCCCACCTCTTTGGGTGTCCCGTTGTGCGGGTCCTGGGAGCGTCCCACGTCGTTCTTGACCCCCGCCGAGGAGAGGGGGCCGCCGTTGGGGAGGCTGCGCGGCGGGGCGGGGTCCCCGGGGTCGGACAGTTTGGGGAAGGTGAGAGAGCGGATGTTACAGGGGCGGTCATTCTCCAGCTGCCCCAGGCCCCCGCCCCCGTGCCCGTCCAGGTCCAGAAGAGCCACCAGCCCGTTGGGTTTGTGGAAGAGGGCGGGCTTGGGGGCGGGGGCGGGGGCAGGGGCGGGGTTAGGGGCCGGGGCCGGGGCAGGGGGCGGGGTGGAGCTCCGCGACCGCGGGGCGGGGTCCGGGGGCGTGGCCGACTGCACCTGCAGGATGCTCCTCAGCTCCTCCCTGTCGTCCAGGGTCTTGAGCTCCAGCTTGTCGAAGGGGTCCTCCTCGCGCTCGAAGTCCGCCAGGTTGAGGCTCTGCGGGGGCGGGGGCGGGGGGCTGGGGTGGCGCACGGGCCCCAGGCTGGGGGCCGGCAGGGGGGTCAGGATGGCGTTATGCCTCAGGCCCGCAAGGACCGGGTTGAGGGCCGGAGGGAGCAGGTCCTGCTCGTCGGGGGTGTGGCCCTCGGGCCTTCCGTCGCTATCCTGCGAGGCGGCCGCCGTCTCCTGGGCCTCCTGCTCAGCGAGGGCCGCCTCCGCCCTCAGACGCGCCCGCTCCTGCGCCGCCCGCGCGTCCGCAAGCTCCTCCCCCCAGCGCACGCTCCGCCGCTCCAGAGAGAAGTCATACTGCCCGCGAGACGGAGGGAGAGAGAGAACACCAGCTATAACAAACCAGCAACAAGAGCATCAGCTATAATACAACAGACCAGCAACAAGAGCATCAGCTATAATACAACAGACCAGCAACAAGAGCATCAGCTATAATACAACAGACCAGCAACAAGAACATCAGCTATAATACAACAGACCAGCAACAAGAGCATCAGCTATAATACAACAGACCAGCAACAAGAGCATCAGCTGTAACAGACCAGCAACAAGAGCATCAGCTATAATACAACAAACCAGCAACAAGAGCATCAGCTATAATACAACAAACCAGCAACAAGAGCATCAGCTATAATACAACAGACCAGCAACAAGAGCATCAGCTATAATACAACAGACCAGCAACAAGAACATCAGCTATAATACAACAGACCAGCAACAAGAACATCAGCTATAATACAACAAACCAGCAACAAGAGCATCAGCTATAATACAACAGACCAGCAACAAGAGCATCAGCTATAATATAACATGTGGGGAACAGCGGACTCTTGTCATGGGAGAGGCAGAAGCAGGCAGATGTGCGCTTTATTCAAAGAGACGGCAGGGCAGTTACAGTACGACCACACTGACGCAGTCAGAGTCAGAACATTCAGTTACCTTCAGCCCCCCCCCCCACCCCCCCACCCCACCCCCCCCCGAGGGAGCAGACTGAGCTTTTCCAAAATTGACAAATATGCTTTAGGCCTTTGTGCTCAAATCTGAACCTCTAGCCTACATATTTATCTTAAATTGCCTTCTGTTGCATTTTGTTTCACACAAACAGCCATGTACTGCGATACCAATACTGTGATACTGTGTCGTTTTCATCCTCGGTCGAGTTGCTAGGGGAACTGGGTCCACGTGCGCTCCACGTGTTGATAAATGCATAGCGGATTTTTTCCCCCAGGGGACCACTTACTCGCAATTCCGCCACAATCAGAGGTAATTCTGCTGTGTGAAGAGAATCACTGTCAATCAGCATCAAATCTAACCCCTGCCACGCTCAGCCTGGTCACTTCGGTGTTCAGTCAGGATGATACACAAAGCACGTGCAGTACCAGACACACAAGCTCATACAGCTTATTAAACTCGCCTCTCAGTCTAATGGGCCAAGTTATTCACTAGTATAAAAATACAACGGCTTCAGACAGCCAGTGTAGAACGTGCTGGTTAACTAGCAATATAACCATCATCTACAGTAACCAGAGAAAATTACTGCGAGATACGCTTGACAGACATGAGTCATAGCTGCAAACTACACAAGAATCCTTGGTGGAAATTCTTTACTGTGGCCTGAGACAGGAGACCATCGGCAAAATAGTTGAGTTGACGCAGTGTTGAGGCGACGCAGTGTTCAGGTGAGACAGTGTTCAGGCCATGCAGTGTTGAGCTGATGCAGCGCTGAAGCAATGCAATGTTGAGGCTATGCAGTGTTCAGGTGACGCAGTGTTGAGGCTACGCAGAGTGGAGGCTATGCAGTGGTCAGGCTATGCAGTGTTGAGGCTACGCAGTGTGGGGCTACGCAGTGGTCAGGCTATGCAGTGTTGAGGCTACACAGTGTTGAGGCTACGCAGAGTGGAGGCTATGCAGTGGTCAGGCTATGCAGTGTTGAGGCTACGCAGTGTGGGGCTACGCAGTGGTCAGGCTATGCAGTGTTGAGGCTACACAGTGTTGAGGCTACGCAGTGTGGAGGCTATGCAGTGGTCAGGCTATGCAGTGTTGAGGTGACGCAGTGTTGAGGCTACACAGTGTTGAGGCCTGTGTGAGCCTGTTGGTTCACCTGGATGTGTTCACCTCGTTAGGGACTCACCTGAACTTCAGCAAGCAGCGCTCCACAGTCCTGGAGACAGAATCCAATCGGCAGCCCCACTTTGGCTGGACACCTGAACTTGTCGTTGAGCTTGAAGGGAACTTCTTCCAGGTAACTGAGGGGCCCTAGAGGTGTGGGGAATGTAACATTAAAAACACAGAATATTATAAGTCCAACTATGTAACTAATATGATGGTGAATGAACAAATGTGCATGTACATAAACTTGTGTCTGTATTTAATAGCATAAATTTAAACTGATCTTCCTATCATTCCCCATCTTGAATATGTTCATTGACATTTAATAAACCATTCCATCAAGTATAAATCAAAACCACCATAAAACAGATTTTTTATTAGCAGTGAAGGTCAGAACTCCATGCACAGACAGCAGTGTGAAGGTCAAAACTACATGCACAGAGAGCAGTGAAGATCAGAACTACATGCACAGACAGCAGTGAATATCAGAACTACATGCACAGACAACAGTGAAGATCAGAACTACATGCACAGACAGCAGTGAGGATCAGAACTACATACACAGACAGCAGTGAAGGTCAGAAATACATGCACAGACAGAAGTGAAGATCAGAGCTACATGCACAGACAGGCTCACCGGTGTTCTGGAAATCAGATCCAGACTTCCTTGCAGCCATTGAGAGTCTGGGAAAAAAAAAAAAAACACAGAAACTGAGAGGAGAGCACAAGACTGATCTGTCACATGTTGGCACTCACACAGGAAAAGCAGGGTTTCCGTTTGCTGGGATGGTGGCATCGGTTTGCGCACCAGCGACCCGTGTTGGCCGACTGGGTGCCTGCACTTCTGCCTGTTAAGCTGCATAAGAAATGCTCACGATCATGTAGCACTGACCAAACAGTGAGAACCTAAATGTACATATTTTTACTGCACTACACGCATTACTGTACACATAGCCATATTCAAAAGGATACCAAAGAGGCCCTTCCTTAGTGCTTTACACCCTGTCACACCCTTCATGTGACTACATTACCTGCCCAGCCCACACCTGTCCTTGTCCTCACTAGGTGCATACTCACTGCAGTGATGATGTGTGAAAAGAATGCCATCCTGTCAGTGTTTTAATGATACTCGTGATGACACACTTCCACTGCATGGGTATCAGAGAAAGCGGGTACAAGTGCTGCTACCTGATTGGGCGCATGTGCTGTCCAACCCACCAATCATGATTCAGCATATAGCTCTAACCTTGTGTTCAATCATATCTTGGGACTTATGCTGGCCTCTCACTCTGGTCAACCTCGGACTGGACAGTTCTGCTATGTTCTGGGCGTGATTTTTTATATCTGAATGTGGAAATGCTGGTTGTGTCACCTGCACCCATGCAGCTCTGTTAAACTATGAGCTAAACCCCTCCATGAGTGAGTCAATCAATCAATCACTCACTGACTCACTCACTCACTCACTCACACTCACAGATCAGACCACCCTCCACATACACAGATCAGGCATTATATGTGAGTCTGACCCAGTCTGACCAGGGACTCAAAAGACACAAAATGCATGTGTACACCAACACATATCACCTGATAATGCAGCCAAACACCTAATTAATATGAAAAATCTCGCAAAAGATACAAAAGAGTAAAAAAAAAAAAAATCACCTGTCTGCCATAATGGAAAGAGCTTAAGACTTGGGCCAATGAAAAGCATTTCATGTGTAGTGCAAGGCTAGGCTATGTGAACGATCGAGAAACACTGAACCTGTATGAAAACCGTTTCCCCCCCCCATCCATAAGTGGGTTAGCCGGGCAGGGTCATAGCGAAGCAGCTCAGACATATCAGCGCGTGCCTGACAAATGCGCTGAATGAAAGATTAAGTTCATTCAGTGGAAATGTTATTGTAGAGAATGTACTGGGTGGCATATCTGATATGGTCTTGCAACTGTTTACACACATCTAGGGCCAGTGACTAACAAAGTGTGACGTGACGCATCAGCCAATGCTGTTACGAGTGATGCAACGAAGAAAAACAGGAAGACAAAATAAAACAGAAAAAAACACCAGCCATTCTACTACTGCGGCTCCAGTGAAGAAGGAAGCAAACGCACGTCCGGTCCAACCCGTTTGGTTATTAGCTCTGACAGACCCCACCTTACTAATTCAGCTGCCCTTCAGCCTCTTATTACACCAGGTCGGCCAGCGGAGGAAGGGCTCCCCCTCTATAGCCAGGTTCCTCCCAAGATTCCTTCCCATTGGAGATCACTTTTTTTTGCCACTGTTTGAGTGTTTCTTCCCACTGGAGAGTTATTTTTTTTTAAATAATAAAATTTTTCTTTACCTCGCATGCTTGTTTTTGGGAGTTCAGACCAGGTTTATGCCCAGTCTTCATTTTTGGTTTTCTCTGTAAAGCGTCTTTGTGACAGTGTTGTTGCAAAAAGCGTGATACTAATAAAGTTGAACTGCATTGCGTACCCTCTTCCTTCTGTGTTCAAGAAGGAGCTTTGTAATGAAGAGAGTGGAGTCAGAAGGACAAGAAAGATCCAGTGGAGGCAAAGATTCTATATCCTAACCACATACCCATCTCCTGTCTCCTTCTCCCCTCCCTGTTTCTCAACTACAGGAAGTAGTAGTCCGTTACAGGAAGTTTCTGGGGCAGTATTACTGTACTGAACACTAACTGCCACCGTTTGTTACGGATAGTGAAGTGCCATCACAAATACCTATAAAACACATCAAATTTGATGGTATGGGCATCGCCGGTTTATAGGCGAATAAACTCAAGCGCAGGTAACCAGTGGGAAGGTATATGATTCTGCCCCTTATGGCATAAGCCATAATACAAACACTTAGACAGAACTTGCCATGCTGAGAACATGGAGCTGACCATCTGGTTAGTGTGAGGAATCTGTGTTACAGGCAGCACAAGATTCTGTGATCAAACAGTGATGGTGGATCATATTAAGTTTCACTTCCTGATAGGTGAAGAATTCTTACCTCTTGGGAGGTAACAGAGCCAGTTATGATTCATCGGTGCTTAAATAGTTTAAGGCATTTAGCTTAGCAGCCATGTTCCAGTCTGTTGTCCCCATTAAATAAGGGAAAACAGTAGGTAAGAATGACAGGCCGTAGCTGAGAAAGGATAAGGAAGCACAAGTTGCACTTTGAACAGCGTCCCCAACCGCTGTCCATTTCAGATAACCCATTTTCATCTTGTAACATCTGTGACCGTAAGCAGCGAACAGTCCATGAGATACCCTTCTTCACGGGTTCTTAACCTCGGTCCTGGAGTGCCACGTTTCATGCTGGTGTTTGTTTTAACCGGATCCCAGAATTTTAACAAGTTGTTCAGTGACAGCAGTTCCAAGCCCAAAGGAAGTGTTCCAGACAAGGGGTTTTCCCAGCCTTTTCTGATCCAGGGGACCTCCAACACAATTTCAAATGGTTTATAATAATAAAAAATGAAGTTTGTATTTTTTTATATTTTACCAAATCTATATATAGTGACTGCATATTAAATCCGTTCAGGGACCCTCTACAGTACCTTAAAGACCCCCCTGTAGAAAAGCCAGGTTCAAGACAGAGTGCAGTCACTATTCAGTACCCTAATTAACCACCTTACTTTTCTGGGACAGTTCGGAGCGCGCCTGGGGAAAGGTCCACATTGTGAAATGTGGATCACATGTCGTTTGAAGAGATGAAACTGATACATCATATGGAGATAGTTTTTAATGTGACGTTACACATTCTTGTTGATTTTAGCAAAACCAGGTCGCCGTTCTTTCAATAATGAGTAGATCCACGTCATTCGTATTAGCTAGGTCTTCATCTCCGTCCCCAAGTAACTAGCTGGCTAACGTTAATGAGCCATTTCATCAGAATTTCCTGTCGCAATTACACAAGTGATTGAAGTTCAGTGGATTGAAGTATCGATAATATTTTAATTTCCCAACGGAGAAGAACAAGCAACAGTAATGACATGCAAACCCGCTGCTAGCTCTCAATGGTGAATACAACCCTGAACGTATTTTTGTCAACTAGTAACGTTAACCGTTAGACCTTATATGTCTGGCTAACTGTAGACATAAGCAATAACGTACAACAAGCCAGCTATAAACGCATGCTAGCGTGACAACAATAGTGCAGCTTGCAGACTAATTAGCGCTGGCTAAATGGTGGAGCATACCCTTGGAGGGTTCTCATATTCTAGCAGAGAGGAAAGGCAAACTATGGCTAATTTACTAGTTATATTAGCTCGCTAGATTGCATCATTTACCCTGATAAGTCTAGTTAGAGGTAGCCAACTCCATTCAGACAGCTGTCAGTTTGCTGGTTATAAAAGCGTACCGAAAAACAATACCCAGTCCTTTAGCTAACGCTACCGCTAATGAGCTAACTAGCATGCTTGCTGAGTTTATTAGCCCACTAGGAAGCTGATTTCAAATTCTTCATCTGCCTGTCACCAAGTTTATTTACATTGACAAATTAAACCAAAAGTTTGAGCAGGGAGCACTACTTTGCCCGACCTTTTCGTTACAAAAAAGGGGGCAAGTTGAGCATCCACCAGTATCAGCTATGGAATAGCTAGCTATTTAAACTGGGGTTATACTAGCAGCAAGCCACTATCTAATTTACATCCTTAAATTTAACGTACAGCAGGAAAGACCAGAATGATCATCTACGCGACCATGACTCCAGGCAAGCAAGCTATGATTAATCTAACTACTGAACACAACCTAACGGTAGACAATTCAATACGAGACAATACTTAATACTGATCCAATCATCCACCCACCAAAGACCAGCCCCCTCATCACCACGGCCTGTAGCACATTATTAGCATGATGCTAGCCGACTGGACTGGCTAGTTTACATAACACCGCACCGGGCAAAAACGCCACGGTAATATTCTAAGTCCACAGCCGTAGCCCAGGCCTGTAACGCCGCCGTGTGTTTTGCTTCTGATGCCCCCGCCCCTAAACCCCAACGTAAGATAACAGCGCTCCCACCTGTATCTTCTCCGTCTACCGTCTCTGAAAAGTCTTCTCAGGCCTCTCCACTATTACACCTTGCAGTCGAGGCTCTGTCGAAACAAGTTTTAATGAAACTGAAATCTATTTCCTGCTTCATTGCAGGACGCCATCTTGATTTGTCCGCTCCCTTCCTTTCGTTCCTGTTCTGGCGTCATGTTTTTTCATCAACGACAACAGAATTAGCCAATGGCCAGCCTTTCAGCTGACTCCACAGTCCCCACCCCCCACACATACTGTCAACCCACCTGCGTGGAGCACGAATGAGCCACTATCCAGAATAATATGATTCGTTTATGCGCCTCTATGTATTATGTATCGGTAATGTTTGCTTTGGGAGGGCACGGGTAACAACACTAGCTAGCAAGCTAGTTAATATGTCCATCACTTGTCTTCCCAGATATCGCCAATGCCTGCCTTAACTGTTAAGAGTCTACGACATAATATTTAACGGATCTGGTTGCAATTGTTAATTGCATCTGTTCCAGGAGCTCGTGATGGGGGGCTCTGCCCGTGATTTTCTGTATCCACTGTTTTAACATTGTGTAGGTAACTGAAGGAGAGGGGGAGCGATGACAGACAGGTGTACAACAGCTTAGGACCTCTTCAACCTGCTAACAATCCATTAGATCCCCAGTGCCACTAAGGGGGTGGCAAAATGCTTATTATTTGACTGATTTCATAATATTAGGATTTTGAATAAATAAAATGTATCCAGTAAATGTAAGCACAAGATTAGAGGACAAATGCCGTGTTACAGTTCACAAAATAAAACTAATGTCAAACAAACTGCAAGGCCTCCATTTAATTGCAAGGCTTCCAAAATCATGTCAAACGGTTCCACTACCCCAGCCAAAAACATGCCTTCTAAATAGAATGCACAGACCACCAGTACCCCCACTCCACCCCACGGTGGCTCTTCTGGGACGGCCTTCCAGTGCAGAAAACTGTGGGCCTCCTATGTTTCTCATTTACTCAGGCCTGGTCTAACCGTGGACCCAGTCCCATCTACTGCATTAACACCACACAGATTATCCAGATGTGCTGGTCAATGTGCACATCCTCTGGTCCTGACATGTGCTCTAATCACAGATCAAACAGATATTCAACTCTTAACAGGCTAAGTCTTGTCCCACCTACCTTAGAGGCCAAATTGTGCCAGTTTGATGCCTTTTCTAAAATTCATTAAATGGACGTGACCAAGTGAATGCTCTCTCCTGTAATAGAGCACTGGAAACTCCAACCAGAACGTCCTGCAGTTAAGAAGCTGAGAGAACCAAGGGAACACAAGAACTAAGTATCTGGTAACATTTCACTGAATAAAATGCAAAAAAGAAAACACGACAGCATCAGATATTTGTTATTGTTCCATATGCTATTTTTAAAGGGTACACTTTCAAAATTATGAAATATTCATGTCTGAGGGTTGAGAACAAATACACAAGTCTTACATGAAAGAGAAGATAGGCTTGAAACTAAAGTGTGTCATTTTTGTTAGGATGTGGCACTGTACTGGACAAGGAGTCCACTGGGGATCTAGTGTTGTATAGCGCCATCTAGTGACAATTGAGCAATATTACAATCAAAATGACAGGTCTTGCCAGGCTAGGTCTAAATTGACGTCAAGAGGTCTCCCAGCAGTGGTGACAACAAGCCTATTTTCAAATCGCTTCACAAAATCCATCCATAACTTTTACAATTATTCTGTCACACACAGATATAGTAAGATAAATATAAGCACACAGAACCGATACTTAACCCCAACTGCTGGCAACACAGGTACACTTAATACGGTTCTTACACTTTTTTTGACAGAATTTAATGTTCAGGCTTTGCTGTAAATGTAATTTCTAGATACGTCCATTGTCAGTAAAGATTACAGATTGTACCGATTTCACATTTCATAATCCAAATGGTTAACTTCTGAAGCATTCTCACCAGCTCCTGAGTGCAAATTTAACTGGGGAACATATATTCACATGAGCTTTTTTATGACAAAATCCAAATAACCTTCATCATCTTAAAAAAAAGGAGTTAGGGGGATGGATCTTCCTCAATCTCAAAGGGCAGACTAATATTTTATTCCAAAACTAAACCCCTTTCATGGGGAACTTTGTCACATTTTGGTGAATGCCATTAGTATGTTGTGTGAAAGAAGAGACTCTTGCATTCTGTGAAGCATTCATCCTTATTCTGCTTCATTGCAGCAGTTCAAACCGTGGGCATGATTTGCTGAAGTCAGTGGTTTCCATCCCTGTATCTGGAGATCTACCCTCCTATAAGTTTTTACTCCAGCCCTAACAAAGAACATCTTATTCAACAGCTAGAGATCTTGTTTAAATGAAACAAAAACTTACAGGATGGCAGATCTCCAGAAACAGGGTTGGTAAACCAATAAACTATGACAGTTTTTGGGTGTATAGGTTGCCAAGCAAACAGTGGCATAGGTTTTGTTCGAACATTGAAGCGGACACATCAATTTATGGTGGAAATGTCTTTATTTATGTAAAGGAAAACACAAAATTCAGTTTTTATTGGGGGGGGGGGGGGGGGGGGGGGGGGGGGCAAATGCATGTGTTCTAAATACTGAGGGGGATGTACCCCTGTGCCCCCCCCCCACCCCCCACCCCCCCTCAAATCTATGCCTATGCCAGCAAACCATGGTCTTCATTACTGGAAGTAAAGATGGCAATTCTAGATTATTCACATGCTTGTGAAAGGTGTTACTGTCCTCATGCAAGGGAAATCAGTCCTAGAGTTTGTTCTGTGACATACTGCAAGGAGGGGTCTTTGCATTCCTACCATGGTATGAGCTTTTGTATCGGAGTGAGAGACTTTGCACAAAAACACACAAAGCATTTAGCCACGAACTGTGCAAGGGGGACGCTGGAGTCAAGGTTTGCAAAAACATCAATCTTTTTATTAAAATAAATAAAATAAATCCACATCTCATATAGCGGTAACAATAGTTTTGCTTTTGTGTGAGGGAAAAAAATTGAAAGTCGATATGAAAAACTGAAACATTAAGATGGGTGCTGTTTCAAAAGAGATCTATTGATTTTCAAAAACACATCCCATGCATGCTGCTTAGGGGGAGGAGCAGATGGGCATGAGTCACTCAGGAGTGAAATTTGCACCTGGGGAGGATGTGATAGATGGGTGGGCATGGGGCCGAGTGCTTCCAGGTGAACTTCCTTGTTGTCAGCACACCTCACTACACTGAAGACTTCAGCTGGCCAGAATGAACAAGGGAACTACAGAGAGGAAATATTACACCTGCAAGTTAGGATGTTCAGCTCATCCATGGTGTCCTTCTGGAAAGAGAAATTCAAACTGTTTTCCTTAGATTGACTGAAATCATACACACAAAAACACACACACACACACACACACATGCACATGCACACACCCACACCCAAACACAAAGAAGTGAGAAACCTTTTAATGGAAAACTGGACCCGAGAGAGTATTTAATTATTGTCTTCACAATATTTCCATTCTTGCCCCCTGGAACACAAGCAGTGACAAGTAATCAATGCATCCTTACCTTGAGTCGTATCCCCATTTGTACGGACAGTACAAGAAATAGCAAGTAAAAACAAATAATACAAATGACAACCGACAGAAAGGGATCTCTCTGATCAGCAGTAGGCCAGCAATAAAATAAGACAAACTGTGCTGCCTGTAATTCAACGGGGAGGTATAATAGAAATAAAAAGCAAATTGCATTTTGTAAAGAGCGGTTACTGGCTACACAGTGACATGGCTATTTGCTACCAATACAGAAAGACGAGCAACATTTAACACAATCAATCTATACCAATACAACCATTTTGATTACATGGAATAGACGACAGGCTTAATTAATGTTTGTCCATAGTCTCCAATATCCATTGAGGTGTTGTGTTAATGATAAAATTCAATGTAATCCTATGATAATATGAAAATAAAAATCTGTATATCCATTTCATTGAATGTTTGTTACTTGCTTTGTGAATTCAGTGCCTGTTAACAATACTATTAATGTGGCACATTAGCTTTCTCGCCAATATTCAAGTTGGTCCCAGAAACTGTTGGCCATCATTTCGGGGGGCGTAGTGGACCCGCACGTCGGACGTGACTCTTCTACATGGCATGAGGCAATTACGCAGAAGTCGTGTGGGCGAGGCGTGAGCAGACATGCGCAGTATTAACCGGAAGCACCAATAGAAAGAGAGAGAAGAGGGGAAAAAGAAGTGGCTGGTTAGTTATGTGTATATTTTTGTCTTTTTCCCCGACACTGTATGAATTTCGGTGCGTGTCTGCACTGCGAAAATAATTCAACCCACTGACCTCTCCGCTCTCGGGGTGGTGGAGGGGGTCGGGTGTGACAAAAAACATTTGCCAGGAAGATACCTCGCGTATGGGGGCACGTAGCCTAAGCGTGATGAAGCAGGAGCAGCCCCACGGACCAGATAAACAAATATAAACAACTAGCGGATCAGTCGAGGAGGCGGTCGGACAGGGGCTAACGGTTTGCTAGCGGGAGAGAGACGGTACCGTTAAGGCATACAGCACGCTTGCTAGCGAGGTTATGCGTGTTCTGTTTGGGTTTTGGACGCCAGGAGAAAGCCAGGCAGGCTAAAGAGGCATTCGCCATCGCAGCCTGCTATAAATAAATTGAACGCGGGGACAATTTGGTGGAGAGGCTGAAAGACACCACCCGCCAGCACCCCCTCCCTTCTGGATGTTAACGTTAGCTGTCCTGCTGGCTACAACACCGAAGAAAGAGCACCGAGTAACGGGACACGCTTTTCGGCTTGGCACCCCAAATAGCTATCTAACGGTGGCTAACTAGATAGCTAACAAGCTTAGCGCAGTCAAAAGCGAGAAAACAGCGACGGCAGCTGGCTATCTGGTGCTAGCCAGCGAGCTGTACTAGCTACGAGATCTAGAGATTGCTAATGTTAGTCTAGCTATCGCAGAATGCTTTGTTTACGTTGTTGGATAGTTAGACTTATCTGAACTGCCTGGTTGTTAGCTAGCCTGTTAAGCGAATGTTAGAGCTTTTCACACATTCGGCTCTGACTTTTCACTACCAACCGCACTGAGTTTGTGATTTAGATAATACATTTAGCGCAAAACGTATTTTAGGAGGGCCGACTGTCGGAGAGACTGGTAGCTAACGTGAACAATATTATTTTTAGCTTCAAGTTTGTTGACGCTAGTGTCGAGAGCTTGCAACAAAATTAAAATTTCAATGAGATTTTTATTGCAATTGGAATTTTAACACCATCTACTTACAGTAAACATCGTTAATGGTCTGCAGTTTACAGGTTGTTGGCAACATGAATGAATATTTTACGCATTTAATGTGCGCACAACAGTGACTTCTTGTCCGATTTAGCGAGAACTCTATCTAGTGTGATAAACATAAGGAAGCATTAAGCGTGCAGTTAACTTTACTCAATTGACGTCCATGTATAAGACCTCTTTTTGAAGTGTAGTGATCTTTCGATCGCCACCGTCTTTGCCATCGGTAGGTTTTTGTTCACCTGCCCGGCCAAAACTTCGCTTTACTGACTTCTTGAAATGCCAGCGGTCAAACAGTCAGATTTAAGCTAATTTGTCAGTACGTCATCGCACTTAACGCGGAGTTGCTGGAGCCTCAGTCCCTGGCGACCTTACGCCTTAATTTGGATATCGTTCCCCGTCCCTGCTTCCTTCACGCCCATTTCCGTGCGTCGGTTAGGGGCTCAGCGGGATCGCCATGGCGCAGCAACAGATGCCGAGTTCGCAGAAAGCCCTCATGCTGGAGTTGAAGTCCCTGCAGGAGGAGCCGGTGGAGGGCTTCCGCATCACGCTGGTGGAGGAGTCCGACCTTTACAACTGGGAGGTGGCCATCTTTGGACCCCCCAACACCCTCTATGAGGGGGGCTACTTCAAGGTGAGCTGGGTTGGTTTACCTCTGGTGCAGAATTGATTGAGGTTACTAATTTATTAAAGAAGACTATGTTCCAACCCCCGCACTCTCTCCACCACCGGTGACATAGGGGCTGTAGGAAAGAAAAGGGGGTGTCATCGGTAGAACGGTAGGCTGGCAGGGCGCGAGAAAGCTCGCATACCTGTCACTGAAAGAGCTGGGGAAAGGGGGTGGTGGTTGGTCGTTGGAAACGGACACGGGCTCTCAGGAACGGGTCACGTGCTGATGGTCTACAGTCATGTTATGCTTCATTTGGCTGCCCTTTCTTCAAACACCAGGACTTTAAATTTTTATTTTCTGAAGGTGTTAAATTGGCGCATGTATTGTAACACGCACAGTACTCATTCACATTGGGGTAATTGAATGCATTGGAACGCATCTGCATCTGGACAAGAGTTGTGTGTAGCATAGATTCCTATCTGCAAAAAATAAAATAAAAAACCTTTCAAATTCAGTTCACCCTTCCAGTTTTGTGCTTCAGGTTCAGCCATGAAACTTCAGTCATTTTCAAGAAAGCTGCTCCTATTGCTGTGTACCTCATTGCGCAGCCCTGTTTTATCAAATCAAATCAATTTTATTTGTATTGTACTTCTTTTAGAGATCTGTCACAAAGGCACTTTACAGAGTAGCAGAAAAATGGCAAGAAACTGAGCAAAAGAGCTAAAACCAGGCCTGAACCCCCAAATAGCAAGCACATGAGGTAAAAAAGACAAGACCAGGTTAAAACCTAGTATATGGCTGGACCTAACAGACGTGATCCGGCCGACCAATAGTGTGACTTCATAACTCGGCTGACCAATCGTGTAACTTCATCACTAACTCAGTCAGTCACAGACATTCACGTTTGTACGGCTGGCCAGCCAAAAATCAGTGGGGAGAAAAACCCTAAAACAGTGGCAAGAAAAATACTCTGCAATGGGAAGAAATCTCAGGAGGAACCTGACTATAGAGGGGAAGCCCATCCTCCACTGGCCGGCCTGGTGTTTTAGAAGATCAGAATGTCCAACTTAAAGTGACCCAGCTCTGGTGAGGGGTTAAAGGGGTTTTAAAGTGACCCAGCTCTGGTGAGGGGTTAAAGGGGTTTTAAAGTGACCCAGCTCTGGTGAGGGGTTAAAGGGGTTTTAAAGTGACCCAGCTCTGGTGAGGGGTTAAAGGGGTTGTAAAGTGACCCAGCTCTGGTGAGCGGTTAAAGGGGTTTTAAAGTGACCCAGCTCTGGTGAGGGGTTAGAGGGGTTTTAAAGTGACCCAGCTCTGGTGAGGGGTTAGAGGGGTGGAGCTCTACCTGGAGAT
This sequence comes from Anguilla anguilla, assembly GCF_013347855.1. Lineage (NCBI taxonomy): Eukaryota > Metazoa > Chordata > Actinopteri > Anguilliformes > Anguillidae > Anguilla > Anguilla anguilla. Next base: position 30,655,139 of record NC_049214.1, read on the forward strand.
AAGTTGACAGGACGATCGCTGTGAATTTAGACCCCGCTGGAACGGGACAGGGAGAGACTGTGCCCCCCGCCATGCCTGCCTGTGCCCATCTCCGCGCCCACACAGGTTTTTAAAGAATCTAACAGAAGGCTCTGTTAGAGAGTCATTGACTCCTCTCTGTCACCTCATCCCCCTCTCACCCCTTCCTCTGTCTCTCCCTCTGTCTCTCCCTCTGTCTCTCTCTCTGTCTCTCCCTCTGTTTCTCCCTCGCTCTTTGGACCCGTTTAGTCTTGGCACGGTGACTCCAAACGCAGCAGACGCCTATTTATAGCCCCTGCTGGGATATAAACGGCATGTGCAAGGACGGCTCGCGGAGACCGAGAGAGAGAGGGAGCGGGAGAGATAGAGAGGGAGCGAGCGGGAGAGGAAGCGAGGGAAAGGAGAGAGGGAGGGTGAGATAGAAAGAGAGAGAGGCAGAGAGTGTGAGCGATAAGGAGAGAGAGAGAGAGAGCTTGCTAGCTGAAGGCAGGAGCGTTGAGCGCGACATTCCACTCTTCCTGTTTTCCCCTGGGTGACTAATCCAGTGAGGCCAGAATTAGTCGTATTCCCGCATTTTTCCGGTTTCCTTGGATTCTGAAAGGTGTCCAGTGGACCATAGTGTGTCATCGGCGAGTCGTCTCCAGACCTCGCCACTCTCGTCTAGTGTCAGTGAAAATGATTAGCTTACTCAGCGTTTATTATATTTGGTCATAATATTATCACTTGGTGTGTTCAGACTGTGATGTAATCTAAAGCTGCACTGCCCAAAGCTCTTTGCCAGGCCTTAATTGTGGTGAGCTTCACACCACGTGGAGTTGGACGGCTCTGATGTGTTTCTGTACCGCTAGCTCACGTTAGCGTGCCCCCCATACCTTCTGATGTGTTTCTGTAAAGCTGGCTAAACGTTAGCGTGCCCCCCATACTTTCTGATGTGTTTCTGTAAATCTGGTTAAAAGTTAGCATGCCCCCCATACCTTCTGATGTGTTTCTGTAAACCTGGCTAATGTTAGCGTGCCCCCCATACCTTCTGATGTGTTTCTGTAAAACTGGCTAAACGTTAGCATGCCCCCCATTCCTTCTGATGTGTTTCTGTAAAGCTGGCTAAACGTTAGCGTGCCCCCCATACCTTCTGATGTGTTTCTGTAAAGCTGGCTAACATTAGCGTGCCCCCCCTACCTTCTGATGTGTTTCTGTAAAGCTGGCTAAACGTTAGCGTGCCCGCCAAACCTTCTGATGTGTTTCTGTAAAGCTGGCTAAACGTTAGCGTGCCCCCCATACCTTCTGATGTGTTTCTGTAAAGCTGGCTAAACGTTAGCGTGCCCCCCATACCTTCTGATGTGTTTCTGTAACGCTGGCTAACGTTAGCGTGCCCCCCATACCTTCTGATGTGTTTCTGTAAAGCTGGCTAAACGTTAGCATGCCCGCCATACCTTCTGATGTGTTTCTGTAAAGCTGGCTAACGTTAGCGTGCCCCCCATACCTTCTGATGTGTTTCTGTAACGCTGGCTAATGTTAGCGTGTCCGCCATACCGTCTGTGAGGTGAGACTCGCGCGCTGCTCACGCTGAGGAACCTTCCGGATCAAACGACCTGCAGCCTCTGCTCCATGCGTCCCGAGCCTTCTGCGCTTTACGCACGGTTACAGTCTGCGTCTGTCTGAGAAGCACACACACAAACAGGAGACAGTGTTTATTTATTTTATTCAAGTGTGTGTGGGGGTGTGTGTAGAGTGTGTAGAGTGTGTGTGTGTTAGTGTGTATGTGAGAGAGAGAGAGAGAGAGTCTGTGTGTGTGTCTGTGTTTGTGTGTGAGGGAGTGGGGGTTGCAGGAGAGAGGATGTGAGGCTGTGATTGAATATTAATGCCGCTCCTGCATTATTAATGCAGCTGCCTGTGGCCCCCCCAGCACCCCCTGCTGCTCTCAGCTGGGGGGGGGGGCGGGGTAAATGGGCAGTTCCTCCCCTAGATTGGGGGGTAAAGGCCAGTGTACTCTAATCTGCCTGCGGTGATCTGTAAATCGCCAGAGGAAATGGCGACCTTTTGATGTAGTCACCCATCCACCCCCCCAAAAAGGGGGAAAAATGTACCGTACCTTTATTATGGCTTGGTTATAAACAGTAAGAAGATCATCCACCCTCCTGTCTCGATGAAGCCAGTAGAGACCTTGGTTTGCCACATTTAAGAAACTTAGCCCTAGGAAATCCCACCTTGGGCGAAATGTTAGCGTGAAATTGCTTGCAAGTTGCTGGTAAAGAAGGGGAAAGCCTTCCACACTGCTCCAGTAACATGCTGTAAAATGGCTTGTGGGTTTCTCTACCAGGAATCCGCTGAAGAAGGTCGAATGCCACCAGAAAGTTTGGCCTGTTTGTGATTTTTTTTTTTAGCAAGATGTCTGTGCAGTAAAAACTTTTTGTATTTTTCTAAACATCTGGGCGCCTTTTGTTTTTTGAGCGATGGTCTGTATTTAGCGCTGTGCGAGTCCCTTTCCTTCCATGTTGTCTTTTGCCTGAAAATCAAAAAAATTTCTTTTAAGCACGCGACCGTTCGTTTCCCGAGCGCGTTGTGAAAATGTTGACCAGAAGGACCCGTACAGTCGGAGTTTGCACAGTAGCATCCTATCCGCTGGCTTTGCGGTGTCAGCACGCGTTAAGGAAGATTGCCTGCGTCCTCTCTTCCTGTCCCACTCGTAATAACTGTGCATTTCAGGACACGTGCCCAGATAAGGGTGTAAAATTGGTGGAAATGTAGAGGCAGATTTAGATTTAGCAAGGCCTGTTAATTGACAATAAAAGCTGTATGTTTGCAATAGAGGTTTATGATCTATGTTGGGTGGAATTACTAAGTGGATCATAATTGCGATATTCAGTGCTGGGGCTGATTGTTAGGGTGTGGAACAGACTGTACGTCTGGCTAATACTAATACCGTTCGGCCAGTTCAGGAAGTTCGCTTCATTAATTGGGGGTAAAAAAAACCCAGAATGTTCTATGAGGATTTTTCCGTTTATTCATTGAATTTAGTTTCCTGAATTGACTGAGCTGAATTGGAATGGGTGAACATGTAGTTTTATTTATCTCTGTAAGATGATTAGAGCCACAGCAGAACTTTGGCGGTGTGGTTTATTTGTGTGTGTTGATGTTCAGGGAGGAATCGTGATCGGCGGACCCGTCGTGCTAACGGGGGAGCGTAGCGTGATGTGCTGAGCGCCGCACAGTGAGGGGGAGGAGTGTGTGTGTGTGTGTGTGTGTGTGTACTTCCTGTGGACAGAGGAGTGTGTGTGTGTGTGTGTGTGTGTGTGTGTGTACTTCCTGTGGACAGAGGAGTGTGCGTGCTTGCTTTGGACAGAGGAGTGTGTGTGTGTGTATGCTTCCTGTGGACAGAGGAGTGTGTGCTTCCTCTGGACAGAGGAGAGTGTGTGTGTGTGTGCTTGCTCTGGACAGAGGAGTGTGTGTGTGTGTGCTTGCTCTGGACAGAGGAGTGTGTGTGTGTGCTTGCTCTGGACAGAGGTGTGTGTGCTTCCTCTGCTGAGGTTTAGGGATGAGGGGCCTGTAGGTTTCCCAGGCCAACGTGCCTGTCCCCCCCCAACAGTTACACTGTCCATGACACGCGCCCTTTATCTTAGGATACGGGAAAGTATGCGTAAGAGGTTCCATAAAATAAGCATGTGCTGTAACTGATGAATTGCTTTATATGACCTGCATATGAATGTGTGTGTGCGGGTATACATGCCCGTGTGTCTGTCTGTGCGTGTGGGTCTGTATCCCCAGAGAGGATGATGTAATTCAGACGTTCACACAGAGCATTTACAATCCCCTCTGCATGCTCCCTGCCCCCCCCTCCAAAAAACGTCACCCACTTCCCTGTCTTACCTGTGAGACGACGGCCCCCACATGGACCTGCCACAGGCGTTTGGTTAGGGGGTGGGGTTTATCTAAGGGGGTGGAGCCTATCCATAAAGTCATCCAATGGATGAGGAGCCCTGGCACTGACCAGTCGGGGGAATATAGAAAGGAAGGAGCAGGCCAAGGCCAGTGTCTGTGTTGGGAAAAGGGCGGTAGGTGGAATGCGGCACTTGGGTGTAGAGGCGGTCTTGGGCCAGCTCCACCCCAGTGTCAGCTGCTCTCCACAGATCAGTTTAATGAAGCTGTGGATTGTGTAAACAGACGGTCATTCATTTTAGATGAACAGGGGAGATTGGGTCTCAGCGAAATGAAGCTCTGCTGGTTATCAGTTGAAGTCAGATCTGAGTCTCAACATCTCTTCCACCCTTCAGATAGGGAAGACACCAACTTTGACTCACATTACCTTTTTAATGAATTTGTTGGCTTCCAGATATCTTTGTACACCACTGTTATGGGAGATGTAATCTTGATAGGCCACTGTTATGGGAGGTGTTAGCGTGTTTTTAGTCAATTTTTAGCTTGAAAGTGTAGCTGTTGTGTACACTGTGGTTCCATGCTGTGGTTCTACACTACAGTTCTATGTGGTGATTCTATGCTGTGGTTCTACATTGTGGTTCCTTGCTGTGGTTCTTTACTGTGGTTCTATGCTGCGGTTGTACATGGTGGTTCTATCCTGTGGTCCTACACTGCGGTTCTACACTGCAGTTCTATGCGGTGTTTCTATCCTGTGGTCCTACACTGCGGTTCTATGCTGCAGTTCTATGCGGTGTTTCTATGCTGCGGTTCTATGCTGCAGTTCTATGTGGTGTTTCTATGCTGCAGTTCTATGCTGCAGTTCTATGCGGTGTTTCTATGCTGCAGTTCTATGCGGTGGTTCTACACTGAGGTTCTGGGCTGATGGAGACTCACAGCGGTTGGTGTGTTTAGTGGCAGTCAGACTAAGGGGTGGAGCTTTGCCTTATTGACTGCGTTTGTTCTTTTTGTTTATTTTATATGCACTGCTTTTCATCCTCAATCCATCCTGCTTTCTCTCTCTTTTTTCCCCTTTTCTTCATCTCTTGCTCTGTCTTTTCTTTGAGCTTTTTTCTGCCTCTCTCTGTCTGCCTCTCTCTCTCTCTCTCTCACAGTTACTCAGTTCATTAAACTGGAGGACTTCTGTCTGTAACAATCAGCCTCGCTGCAAATTGACTGAGAGCGTGTCTGGCACTGCTGTTACAGTGACTGTGGATGATGTTTGCAGGCCACCTACAGCTGCTGTATAGAGTGGCTGGGAGGGCTTGAAATGTTAATGAGGGAGTGTGTGTGAATCGCTCATGGTTGGAGTGTGAATGGATGTGTGTGTGTGTGTGGCTGGACTGTCTGACTGTGTGTGCATGACTGTGTTTGTGTTGAGGGAGAGTGCATGTGTGAGAGTGTATATACATGTGAAAGTGCACACCGTGGAATTGGTGTGCACGTGTAAGATTGCATGCGTTTGTACGAGCGTGCACGTGTGCGTGTGTGCAGCTGTGTGTGTGTCTGGGGCTGAATGTTGACTGAACTGAGTTTGATTGACTGTGTAGAAAGGACACACCTGTATGAGCTGATGACCAGCACAGAACAGGCTGTTGAATCTGAGACTGAGACAGCATTGAATGGTTGAGTGAGTGGGATATAATGACGAATAAGTGGACTGACCACGTACAGTCACACCCCTGTTGGTCATTATTTTTTAATGCACTGTCACGGTTGTGCGGGGTTGATCAGTTCGAACCCTGCATATATACTCCATGTGTTTAATCTGCACACACTGTGGTTGCATTCACATGGCATGACCAGAAGGGGGAATAATGCATGAGAAGTCCTCCAGTACGGGACAGTGCGTCGTCCCATGAGCACCACTTACCCCCCCCCCCCCCATACCACCCAGCATTCGCCCCTTTAGCTACTCCTGCCAACGCAGAACGGAAATGGGGGGAGACCCCCTGTGAGGAGGTGGAGGTGTCAGGTGTGAAAGCGGAGGAAGAGAAAACCAAAAGGAGGGATGTAGACTCCCTACTTCGGAGCTCAGCTCTGCAACCTCTGCTTGAGCACACAAAGCACGTCCTCCGTACCCATCCGGGGTCACAGCTGGTTTCATTTATCACAGTCAGACCTGTGTTGAGTGCATTAAGGGGACCAGGAAGGTCCCATTTCCTCATGGACGTTTCTTACCGTATTACACCGATTGTATTCGCGGTGCTTTTCTGTTGGATGGAGTCGTCACGCGGAGGCCGGGCTGAGCGTGTGTCTGAGGCCTGAGAGGTCGTGGGGGAATAAGCGAGCGGAGGGCGGCGTTCGAGGTTGAAGGAGAGCGAGCGCGTTTCGTCTGGCGGTCGTATCGGAGCGGGACCGCGTGCGGTCGAGCGACCCGTTCTCCTTCACGGTGTCCGATCGCGCCGTCCCAAACCCAGATTCTCACCTCCGCCCCCCGCAGAAAACCCTGCTAAATTTAGCACAGGGAAAGACTAGCTTTCCACCTGCTCTCTCTCTCTCTTTCACTGCCTTTCCCTTCCCCTCTCTCTCTCCCCCCCACCCCCCTCTTGCTCTCTCTCTCTCTCTCTCTCTCTCTCTCTCTCTCTTTCCCCCTCCTCCACCCGGCTGGTCTGCTTTAGCCACAGGCAGACAGCTCAGAGTTCACCGTGAGTCAGCATTACTGACACCTCCTCATTCACACACACACTCTGTCACATACACACAGGTAGATCCAGGCGCACACACACAGTCACACATACACACGCACACACAGGTAGAGCCACACACAGCCACACACAGACACACACACACACACACACTCACACATACACACACACATATTCTGGATGCACAGGTGCCAGGGACACCCACAGAATGTGTGAAACAGAGCACTGAGACATCATTAACATCCCCTTCTCTTACTTTCTCTCCCTCTCTCCCTCTCGCTGTCCATCTCTGCATCTCTCCCCTCTCCCCCTGAGTCTCTCTCCCTTTCACCCTCTATTTCCCTCTCTGTCTGTCCTTCTCTCTCTCCCCCTTTCCTGCCCCACTCTCCCTCAGTTCTGTGTGTCTGTAGTTCTCAGAACTGGCTGTTCCTGGGAGGCAGTTAGCACTCCTGGGAAATGGAGTCCATGCTCCCCCTGTATGAACAACAAAAGCAGGCAGAGCTCTCTCTCTGAGACTGGTTGATGAAAGGGGACTGATGTTTGAAAGGATTTTTTCGTTTTCTTTTTTACTTGTCTGTTCTGTCTGCTGCCAGACCAGGTGTGTTTTGAGCAAAGGGCTTTGAGTTTATAAAAGAAGAGAGAGAGAGAGAGAGAGATTGTGTGCTTCTCTTTCTCTCCCCTCTCGCCGGGTTACACCTTTACAGCGTGAAGCCGCTGCTGCCATCAGAATTACTGCCCTCCCCTCCTGTTTGTTTGTTTATTTTTATTTATTTTTGTCTGCAGGCTCACATCAAGTTCCCCATGGACTACCCGTACTCCCCGCCCACTTTCAGGTTCCTCACCAAGATGTGGCACCCCAACATCTACGAGGTAAGACCCGCCTCGCCAGCCACTTGCCAGCCACTTGCCCGCCACACACGTCACACGCCAGTCATACTCCCAGAGCTGGGCTTTTAGGGAAGCCGTCAGCTGGCAACGCGGGTTTCCTGCGCGGTTTCTGTGGCAGCGGTGTTGGGTTGCAGGTTCAAATCCCAGGCGGGGGGGGGGCATTGCCGACCTTACCTTCATCACGAATGTTTATCTTGAAGCACGTATCCACGAATGCTTATCCTGAGTGAAATATCCGTGTGAATATCTGTGCAGGAGTGGAGAAGAGCGTCTGATAAGAGCATCTGCTGTGTGTCTCTGGCACATCCGAGCTGGCTTGTTTACTGCGGGAACGCACACCGTGTGTTTATTTCTGTGCGTATAGCAGCGTTAATGAAAATCTCACACTCAGACAAGCGAGAACAAACTCAGCTCTACCTGGCAAATATGTTCTAGTGCATGGATGGGCCCCATGATCTGGTATCTGTTAAGGCTCTGCTGTAGTGTATGGATGCACCCGCTCCTGTCTCTGTGCGGCTGACTTGTGCACTGCTGTGTGATGGGAAGCAGCGGCTGACCTCACGCACTCCAGAGGGGAACGCGCGCACGACTGCGCTTTCCCAAATCAGCCTGAGGTTTCGGAGGGAAATAATGGGCGGGAGGTGTCACAGAAATATGTCACCTACAACCTTCGACCTTTTGAACTGTGACTTTGTGTGCACGGCAGAACGGCGACGTCTGCATCTCCATCCTGCACCCCCCGGTGGACGACCCCCAGAGCGGAGAGCTGCCCTCCGAGCGGTGGAACCCCACCCAGAACGTCAGGTACTCCTCCAGACCAGCAGGGGGCGACGGAGACTCCCGTTTTTTTATTCTGTAGTACGGCAGGGGGTCGGGAGCCCTGGTCCTGGAGAGCCGCAGGGTCTATGTGTGTGTTCCTGTATTCACCTTTAAATCTGAAGTGCGCTCAGTCCCATGATGCCAACCTGGGTGGGTTCGCTGTGCGGCTACAGACTTTAAAATGATCAGGCAGGTGTTGGCTCTCCAGGCCCAGGGTTACAAACCCATAGCAGAGGAGGCTTTGGAGAGCAGCAGTCCTGTAACGGGTCAGTTATGGGTTTCTTTTTTAACGATTAGAAAGGTGCTCATCATATGCTGGGATGATGTGTGTCTGTTTGGTGCGTGTGTACGTGCGTGTGCTTGTATGCATATGCGTGTGTGTGTGTGTATATGGTGTGTGTGTGTGCGTGTGCAGAACCATCCTGCTCAGTGTGATCTCCCTGCTGAACGAGCCCAACACCTTCTCCCCGGCCAACGTGGACGCCTCCGTCATGTTCCGCAAGTGGAGGGACAGCAAGGGCAAGGACAAGGAGTACGCCGAGATCATCAGGTGAGGTGGAGACGGGCTGGAGACCCCCTGTAATACACACCCCTCTCTCTCTGCCTTACACACACATACACACACACTCACACACACACACACACACATTCTCACACACACACACACACACACACTCACACACACACACACACTCTCACTCACACACACACACACTCACACACACACACTCACACACACACTCACACACACACACTCACACACGCACACACGCACACACTCACACACACACTCTCACACACACACACACACACACACTCACACACACACTCACACACACACACACACTCACACACACACACACACACACACTCACACACTCACACACACACACACACACACACACTCACACACACACACACACACACTCACACACACACTCACACACACACTCTCACACACACACACACACACTCACACACACACACACACACACTCACACACTCACACACACACACACACACACACACACACACACACACTCGCACACACACACACACACACACACACACACACTCACACACACACACTCACACACACACACGCACACACTCACACACACTCTCACTCATTATTAATCCAGTCCCCTTTAGAATGAAACTGTGTGGCTTCCACACAAAGCCCAAGACCCAATGTAGGACCTTTAAGGTGTGAGGTCATAAATGATTAATAAATGAGGTCATGATCATGATTAAAATGTTCTCAACTGAACATTCTAATGCTGATGTCACAGTCACCACTGGTGAATGAAAGCAACCCTGCATAGAACACTGACTTAGAATTTAGAAAAAACATTCCAAAAGACCTACTCTTCAAAGGGTTAACCGTCCCGCTCTTTTACGCCCCGCCCTGCCCTGCCCCGCCCCACCCCGCCCCGCCCCGCCCCGTCCCACACAGGAAGCAGGTGCTGTCCACCAAGGCGGAGGCGGAGCGGGACGGGGTGAAGGTCCCCACCACGCTGGCGGAGTACTGCATACAGACCAAAGTGCCTTCCCACGACAGCAGCTCCGACCTGCTGTACGACGACCTGTACGACGACGACATCGAGGAGGAGGAGGACGACGACGAAGACGCCGAGGCGGGGGGCGTGTGCGCCGACACCGCCGCCGACTGCTACGACGACGAGGAAGACTCGGGCAACGAGGAGTCCTGACCTTCCTCCGCCCTCCTCCCTCCTCCTCTTCCCCTCTCTCCCGTCCCTGAAATCTTCCTCTTCCTGTACCCTCTGCTCCTCCCGAAACAAATGCACACCCCTCGAACCCGTGTTCAGCCCGCTCGCCCTCTCTGTCCCGCTGTGACCTCACTTCCTGTTCCTCCCCAGAGCCCGCCCGTTCCAGCACGGTCTCAAATCCACCAGCTAACTGCCGGCCAATCCCGCTGCTGCCCCGGCACGGGGGGGGCGGAGCCTCAGCAGAAGTCCCGTCCCCTCCTTCCTACCCCTTCGTCTCCTCCCCTTCTCCCCCCCCCCCCACCCCCCGCTACACCTCAGGACTTACGCACTTGTGGGGGTTTGTGTTTAAAGTTTTGGCTCATGTCCAGCTGGGGTTTCGGTGGTTTGGCGGGAGTTTTGGCGGACAGCGGGCTGAAGCAGAAAGGCCGGGAGGCTGAATCTCGCTGCGCTTCAGCTTCAGTCAGGCCTTCGCAGCTTCGTTCTGCTTTCAGTGAAACATTTTCAGCCTCTGAAAGGCCCGCCTCCTCCAGCTCACCTGTGCGGAGTTTAAGTCATGATTAAGTGTGCAAGCTCAGCATGTTGACGGGTAGCTAGTCACCTGGTCTAAGAGAGAGGGTTCTAAATAGCAGTGTTTAAGATGACTTGTGTATCAGATTTTTGTTATTTTAGTTTTTGTTAGTCATTTTGATCATATAATGATGATAATGTCATCCCTCGCTTCACCTTATTGGAACCTTCCTCCATAACGTGATGCCCACTCCTGCCCGATGCCCCACCCCCACCGATGGGGCGCAGGTGGGGTGCAGATCTCTCTTCCCGCCTCCGTGTTCCCGAAAACCAAACCGAAGGTCCCAGGTACCATTTCCTCCTTTGCAGCAGTGCATTGTGGGTTAGGACAGGAAGAGGAGCAGCCGGCAACCACCCCCCCACACCCCCACCCCCACCCCCACCCTGGACTCGGCCGAGGCAGAGCCGTTATCTCAGAAGGTTCTAGAATGTGAAACTTTTCAGCGGGGGGTGTAAACCCCCCCCCCCCCGCAGACTCTCCTGATCTTCAGAGCTGTGGGAGAACACAGAACACAGCGACACGCCTGCTCCCCCCCGTAAATTGACATGCGTGCCCTGCGACCTTCCTCCTGGGGGAGCCACCGCATGTGAAATTTCATTTACTTCCTACCCCCCCCCCCCCAGGGATCCCCCGCGCTGGTGAGAGGAGTTACGGACAGGAGGACCATTCACACACACCCCCCTAACCCCCCCCCCCCCCCACCACCACCGTCACGTTCAGCTTCTGTGCGTCCGCGTCCAGGACCTGTGTGAAAAATATGCGGGCTTAAAACGAATCTGGGGAAAAAATAGAAAACTGATTCAAAGAAACAGGTGAGGCGTGGTGCTGGGTGAACTGTACTGCCCAAGCGTATGGGCTGAGAGAAACACAAAGCATCGTGGGAAGTGTAGGCCTAAGACTGCTAGTACAGTCCTGAGGTAAGCTGAGCGGCAGGACAGGGGTGGGATTTCAGTCCTTTGTGTGAAATTTTTTTGTGGGGTGGGTGCTCAGTTTAGAGTGTGATTGGGCGTCCTGCTTGTCCGTCTGCCTGACACTGCCCCCGTCCCCCCTTGGGCACCGCAACCTGAGCCTTCCTCGCCCCTCTTCCTCAGAACGACTCCCTGCCGGCTGGCTGTCCACAGGAGGAACAGCCATTGGAGATTCACAAAGACTTTGAGAAAAGTGCAGCAAGCCATGACTGGACAACAAGAAGCTGTGGCCTTTTTTCTTTTTTCTTTGTTCGGGAAGTCTGCGCTATTGTTCAGTGTGATGTGTTTGGGGTCACAAATACAGCTTTTTCATTGTGTTTTTGATGGAACACACAAAAAGACAGACAGGAAAAAGCAAGTCGAAAATAACATGCCCCCCCCCCCCCCTTCAGTTCTCGCCCCCTCTGCTGCCAGAGTGACAGGTAGAGACGGGGGAAGAAACGCAGGTGGTGTCGTCTTTCGTTGTTTCTGTTCATTTGATTTTCTCTTCCTGTAGTGTTGTGAGCGTGAGAGATTACAATTTCAAAAAACTCATTCACTTAAAAAAAAAAAAAAAAATGATGACAATGATAAAAAAAGAATGCAAATGTTATTAGAAATCTTTTAAGTTTTTATTTTCTGAAAGGAAAGCGAGAGAGAGAGAGAGAAGCCGGACGGAGGCCCAAAGGAGTAATGATGAAAATGGTGGCTTTTCGAGTGAAACTGAAACAGGCTTATGTGAGACTCTGTGGAGCTGTTAAAAATGCTTTTAATAAAGTGCAGAAGAGCAACCTCAGATTGCCAAATGAATCATTTTTTTTTTTTTTTTGTCGAATAACTTCCACAGTGTGAACCAGGTCGCAGGTGAAAAGCTACTCCACGTGTGAGATGGGACGGTGTGGAGACATTGACAGTCAGAGGTGGCTCTAAACCAGTGGTCTCTAACCCTGGTCCTGGAGAGCTACAGGCTCTGCTGGTTTTCATAGTGACTCTGCACTTCATGAATCAATTAGAGCAGTTGATTACACAGTTAACTCAACTCACCTGGTATCTTGGGTCTGAACTGGGTGCTGATTTTTAAGGTGAAAACGGAGACCAGCAGACCCTGTAGCTCTCCAGGACCAGGGTTGGAGACCACTGATCTAAACGCAGTCTGCGGCTGCTCTTCTGCGCTGCTTAGAGTCGTGAGTCTGGTGAGAAGCACATGGCCTCCACAGTTCACGCATTTCAAAAAGAAGAAATCTCCAAAAAAAAAAAAACATTTTAATGGAATGTTAAAAACATTGAGGAAACGAGCCAGCCCTCAACTCCCAAACACAGAATCTGTAGAGGTAATGTGGAATCGCTGGGGTGTGTCCCCCCCCCCCATACCGAAACAGCTATTACAAGAGTTGGCTTCGATCCGTGTCAGCGGCATCACACTTATAGTGTGGCATTCGCAGAGGTCGGCTTCAGTAATGCCTGATTCCCCATCCCGAGAGTTCCGTCTGGGATAATGCATGATTTGTAGTTGAGCATTAGAGGGGAATTTTATGTAGAGATGATGGGAAGTGGGGGGGATTGTCTTGTGGGTCTGGGAACACTCCGTATGCCTTGACCTGGGCACCCACACCATATAAAAAGGTGACCAGTCTCCCCAGCTAAAATGATATGCATGGATTTTGATTGTAACTGGCTGTAATGCCTGGTGTGCAAAGAGATGATTTCTCTGCACAATTTGACAAAAAGAGCAGGTCATGTGGTGTTGGGAGGGGGGGGGGTGTGGGGGTGGTGGGGGGGGGGGGGGGGGGGGGGGGGGGGGGGGGGGGGGGTTTGAGTGAAAGGGATGCAGTATTTCGTCCATGCCATGTTCATCAAAACTTATCTCCTGTTTGTTTTATTTTTAACCAGTGACCAGTATTGTAAAGTAATTCAGGATGTGTAAGAAAATTCATAATTTTACTGCAGGCTAGTCTGAAGAAAATATTCTCAACAAAATCTGGAGTTTTTGGGTCATTTTTTGCAAGAAAAAAAAGAGCAAAATACTTACTGAATGGCTCTGAACATATTGCACTAAGCCCTGAGGTCAGAGTAGCACAGAGACTCATAAGTTAACCTCATGTAGAAATATTGTTTTCAGAGTATTTTCTTTTTTTTCTGACTACACTGAAATTTTACAGGCCCAATCACATGATCCTGTGGAATTGAAAGAACTACCGAGCCGGACGACAAGTTAGAGCTCCGTAAATTTGAGTTGCTTGCCCCCTAGTGGGTGGAATTGTTTGGTTGATAACGAGCTATTGGACAAGAACCAATCTGTGGCTTAGTTTAATTTGAATACAGGATATCCTCATCCTGACCTCAGTACGTATTTTCATTTTAAAGCACCTGTTTATATATGCACATTTTCTTAAATAAAATGTTGGTGTTCGTTAATCAACTGGGTCTCAGTAATAATCTGGATATTTAAGGGGTCCTTTGTTCCTCAATGGGTTCCAATTACTCCAATTATCTCTTATTTTCTAGAGATAAAAAATACATTTTTTAAATGTGTAAACAAACAAACAAAAACAAAAAAATCTAGCAGTATATATGAAATTCTGTTTAATGATAAAAAGCAAGTCAAATCGTTGTGCATCATTTTGCATCCACCACAAATGTTTCCTAAGACTGCCCCGTCGTTCCCAACTGGGAATTTCTCCGCAACTTAGATCATTTCTGCCGTTCGGACGTGCCGATTTGTTCGGTTTAATTAAGTCTCGCTTAATTTCCGTCTCTCCGCATCGATTTTCTGACGAATAACGAAGCGAAATAAAGGATGCTGTGCTATTGTTATGGTTTGTGTCGACGTCATCTCTCTGAGGTGAATATAAACCTCGAACATACACTGGAATTACTTATGCAATAACACGTTTAACGTCTAGCAAGTAATATTTGGAGCAAAGTAAAAATACGTTTTTAAAGTCATAAGGCACTCCAATTACACATAGGAGAAACCCACTTCAGAACATCGTCATGCAGCACATTAATATTATCCTCTGAAGGTGTAGATTATATCTTTAGATATCTGAAAAAGGACAATCCAGAACTTTAGCTGTCACAGCAATTAGACTTTAATTACACCGTTGTTGATGTGTGCATTTACAAACATGGCAGAGAATAAAAGGTATCGGGGGGCGGCTGTTGATGCCAACATGACAAGTAAGGGTGATACAGGTTATTACAGGGTATTACAGGGTATTTTTAAGTGTCCATGTCTGCACTAACAAGTGTTGGATCTCTGTGTACGTCTCAGTGAATCAGCTAGTACAGTTGCTATGGCTGCTGCGGCCAGTTTGAGTTTGGGGAAGGAAGCAGTTACTGGTATCTAAAATACTCGGAACATTGTGGCCATTTTTATATTCATGAGCTGGATTTTAATTAAGTGGGCTGAACATATTCCAGCTGTGCTCAGTGTGATTCAGTTATCTGCACTCACACCTGGTGGGATTCATTAACCCAGCTGGTCCCAAACTGTGAGCCCACAACCCTCTTAGTGTGCAAGCACACTTCCTGTGGTCCGCCCTTTATTCAAATAAAGCCCATTGTGTTCAGATATTTGAAAAATAAAAATTCAATTTCAAAACAGCTGCATGTACACAGTGGCAAGTGCAGTCATGGTTGCAGGGTTCAATCTTACTGGTGTAACTGACAAGGGGAAAGCAGTACTGCATCACACACAGGAGGTTACTTTTGTCATATTTATCTCAAGGCCCAGTTATGGAATCCCTTCTTTAATGTGTTAAATGTGTTTTTCTCTTCACTGAACTGTTAGTCCAGTTTGTTTGTGGGTGGAGGGGGTACGCAGGTTCACTGTTTCTGCCCTGCCAGCAGGAAGCGGTGTGCGTCCTGTAGCGCCCCCTGCAGGTCTCTGTAGCCGGCCAGCGAGCAGGCCTCGTCCAGCCCCGCCCAGCGGTAGTCCTGGTGCTCGTCCGACAGGGTCACGGCGGTTTCCGGGTCCGCGAGCTCGGCCAGCCAGTAGACCACCTCCTTGGGCCGGCCCCGCACCTTGTAACGCATCTCGCTCACGAAGCCCTCCGCCACGCGCAGCTGCCCCACCCCCAGCCCCGCCTCCTCCTGCGTCTCGCGCAGCGCCGTTGCCATGTCGTCCTCGCCGGGGTCCACGTGGCCTAAAACGGTGGGATCGGGGGGAGGGGCGCATCAGACACACATCAAACATACTTTAACCCTTCAGCTTCCTGGCAAAGTCTGCTCTGAAACACTCCCCCGTGTCCCCTGTGATGTTTCAGCACAACGCAGGCCGCAGCGCCTGGTGGCTTTCAGTGCATTTCAGCACTAGTGCTAAATGCAAGTCACTGATTGGCTAGAGAGCCACATACCTTGTTTCTAAGGCCTAAATGACATCTGAGTACAACGTGGCCCAGCAGGACCATTTAGGCCTTGGGTTTTGGCCACCCCTGCGACATCGGGGGCGTACCTTTGGGTGGGGACCAATGGTGCTCGCCGTAAGAGGTCTGCAGGAGAAGGTACTGGATGCTGTCTGCAGCAGCGGTCTGGGTCAGCCGCCGGAACACGATGAGCCCACAGGCTCGAACAGCCATCGCCTTTCAAAGCAGTTAGCTAGCTATGGGAGCTGAAACTGATGAAAGTCACACACACACAGTGAGAGATGGACAGGTCAGAAAGGCAAATCAAAGCATGTGTAGAGAGTCAGTGGCTGTGTTTGTCCGGAACAAAGTCCTTCCTTCCATACGCACCATCTTCACCTGATCACAGCATTGCCAAGTGAAATCTGTATGGCAGCATTATCTATTCTGGAACGTCTATAAGTAACTAAGATATCCTCCATTACACTTAAAAAACAGTATGGACCCATCAAGAGCACACACTAAAACTGAAATATAAGTAAAAATAATTTTTAAAATCACAGGAAGTGAGCTACCCCTTTAACCTATATTAGTCAGTCTTTCTCTGATAAAACTTGACTGGGCCTGTGGGAAATTAATGACTCGTTCAGGTGGGACCACAGTGGGCGGATTGCTTAACAACCGGCTTCAGAACGTCCGGCACAACCACTTGGTGCTGGTCGATGACACCAGAGGTCAAATACGACACTAATTATCGCCATTGTTTTTCTCTGTAGAGCAGGCAGTAGATAAGTCCACGTCATTAACTGAAGACATATGATGATCACATTCATCATAGGGTTCGTGCAGCCTCGCTGCCATTGACTAGGCTAATTATTGCAATATTTTGAAAACCATTCTGTCCTCTATTATGGTATAGAGAATGTAGCTAACCGGTTATATACCGCATTATAAGTCAAGTCCCCAGGATTTGCTGTTGGGTATCCAGTGAACACAAAATGATCGATTAGCCTGTTTACAGATTCGTCGATACTACTGCATCATTTGCTGTCAGACTCAATTTTTTGTTTAAAGCTAAGTTACGTGTTTGTTGATCAGCACAAATAAGTAATATATTATAGACAGCTTACTTTGTTTAAAGTAACCTCAGCTCAATCAAATATGTTTTTCAAATATGACATTCGGGTAACTTGGTATCAATGATCCAAGCATTTATCTTCCTAGTAATCAAGACAATTAAAATTACTATGATACAACGTTCGCTACGTTAGCCACCGGACACACGTTAGCTAACTAGCTGCCGAGGTTATAAGCATGCAGCATAACGCATAAAAAGGTCCTGAAAGCACGCCTAAGAACTCAAATTCCAATTTCAAAATATTTTGGATTAACAATTTTAGCTAAAAAAAATCTACTCACACAGTTCTTGGTAAAACATCGGTGCCGATTAAATGACTATCGTTTCCGGTAGCAGACACCGCGTACTATGATTGGCTGAATGATCAGCCTATAGGGACTGGTAGAAAGGGTTTCTTCTTTTTTGGTTAGCATTATGGATGTTATAAAACAACATAATAGTATATACCGCTCCCTGCTGTAACGGAGTGTGAAATGGTTACGTGAGCAACTCCTCACCATGTAGTGTGTTGTAAAAGTCATTTCTACAGTCATTACCCTGCCCCCTTCAGCAATCAAGCTTTCCTACAGGTCCTCAGTTTTCCTCACACAAATGTGTACAAGCGAACAGTGCATGTTTAAACAGTTTCTGGCACTGTACAGTAAAAATGGAGAAAGCAAAAGCTGTGCAACCTGCGTATATTATGTGTGAACAATTTAAAAGTGGTTTGTAGTCCCTAGGTCCTTTTGTCTAGGAGCTATTGACCTTGAAAGAATTTGTCATCTGTAATTTGTCCAAAACGCTATTGAAATACCTCATTTGAAATATTCATACAAAATTGCATGAGTTAAAAATGGAGAAAGCAAAGGCCGTGCAACCTGCATCCATTGTGTGTGAACAATTTAAAAGTGCTTTAACCTCACTCCTTCTCATAATACACCTTAAAAGTCATCCTCTCCACACTCGGCAGCCATTTATATAATATATCTGGCACCCCATTGACCTTCATCCTCATATGCTCTGATGCCAAACAAAACAGAACAATTGTGTGAATCTACATTGTGCCGCATGTGGTGGACAAACCTTCAGAGACAGGCGCAGAATCAGAACATATTGCCACTCAGGTCAGACCTCCTGGACCCACTGCAGTGCTAAAGTGATGCCTGCTGTTTCTGCTGTGTGTAGACTGATAAGGTCATTGGACCGCCTCCTAAATACTCTTGTCTCAGAAGCAGGCGCTTGCGTTTGTTGGATTTGTTGCCTATAAGGGACATAGTTAAGAAAAACACCAGAAATTACTTCATTTGGCTCATCAGTCAGTAAGGGTTTCTTGTACTTCGCTGGCTCAACATTTAGCCAACCAAAATAAAGATAGAATGTATAACAAATCCATGAATGCATGAAACATTTAGTATGGTCATAAAAAAATATTTATAGCTGTCCCTTGGCAGGGCATGCCTCATACAGTGGAGCACCAGTCTGCCACTTTTCAGGGGTTACCAAAAAAAGAACTACAATGAGCACAACCTCTTAATCCAGTCCTTACAGACATTAACGACAGAAGTCTCCGACCTTACATAAACACACACAATTATTATAATTACAGCTGCTCACAGGCACACAATAAAACCCCAAACTTGGGCTATTGTGTTTATTCTAT